>NC_088921.1:31055000-31105000 GCF_038396675.1 Hydra vulgaris
GTGGTCGCAAATTTTATAAGATTTTTTTTATTTTTTTTCATTTTATTTTTTTTTTATTCTCTCCATTTTTTGCTGTATAAAAATATAAATACAACCAATATTTCCAATATACAGATGGCCGGGGAAAGAAGAAGACACAATTTGTCTTATCGCCAAGCCCCGAGATTGATTCCGTAAAAAATAAATAATTTCGTATAGAGTAAATGTTACCAATATATATAAAATAAGACTTTATTTTAAATAAAATAAAACAAAAACAGAAAGTTACAGGGCCATAAAGAATTTTTGTTTTGTTTTTTTTGTTTGTTTTTTAAAAAGAAAAATTTAAAAATTAAGAAAAAAATTTCTTTTAAAGTAATAAAATAATCAATAAAAAGTAAAATTCTTAGGAATAAATATTAAATAAATAAGTATATAAAGATTAATATAAATTTGCACAAAGTAAAACTTGCCATAAAATAAAAAAATAAAATAAATGTTTTTAACAACTTTTTTTTTTTTTTTTAATTAATTAAGATTAAATACTAAAATTATTAATAAAACACAGAATTGAGAAGAAATTGAACCTTTCCAATTAAAATATATATATATTTATATGTATTTAAGATCATAACTATAATACGTTAAGAGATTATTGCATGAAATTTAAAGCTTATCGATAAATATAAGTTTATTAAAAAACATAAAATATTTTGTCAACTTGTTGTTGGCAGTTGTGGCCAATGTTTAATAAGTTTTTTGTTCCCAGACTCCGATGATTGCATCTTTTTGCGAAGCATTCTTATTTGACATAAGTATAAACATATAAATGTTTGAAGTTTGTTCCATGTCCTGATGTTACCTATCTCAAACATCAAAATATGCTGGATCCGCCTCTGAATATAACAAATATTGATTTACAATATTGACTTTATATAAACTGTAATACAATGCCAACATATTTTTTTATCATAATCAATAAAAAACATTAAAATGAAAAAAAATAGAGCACCCTGAGGAGAACCTAAACCCTGTAAGCCGTGCCTCAAATAAAGACACCTACTACATCCACAGGACTACACTTCTATATCAATATGGACAAAAATTAAAGGATTTAAAACTTTTTTTTGCTTACAAATAAGGTTTTTATTATGTAAACATTATTTGTAAGAGCATATAAATAATGTGATCAATAATGTAACAAGAACATTATTTGTACGACCGTACTAACAGTGTGGTAAACTAACAGTGTGGTAAACTAACAATGTGGTAAATTTAGGCTATTGTAGTAAAAAGTGGTATTTTTTATTATTTTTTTTTTTTCACCACTTTTTAAATCTTGTACTTGAATTAAATTTCATTTAAGTTTTCAACAACAGCTACACGTTTTTAATGTTCGATATATTATATTTTTATTGCACATTTTGAATGTAACGTAGGTTACCTACTGTAGATAGGTTAACTAATTACTTGTCGGTAAAATTTTAAGCTATAAATTATATTTGAGATTTTATAAAGTTGCCGCAGATAAGATAAATAATTTTAAGAACTTACATTTAAATGTTTTGTTTTTGGCAACTAGTATTTATATGCAAGATGAATAAGTTTTACTTACAAATAAATACAAGCTGCCTAAAACAAATACTAGACAACAATTTTCCTTTTGAATCAGCAAGCAAAATATAAAGGTTCAACTTAATTTTTAAAATGGGTTATTTTTAAAATTTGTTAAACAATCATAAACACAGCCTCTTTTTGCCATTTTTAAACGCAATGCCATTACTTCAAAATGATCACCGTTTATAATATTGAAATGACGTTACGCTTGTCGCAAGGATAGAGATAGATTTAGTATTAAGCAAAAAAGTCACTACACACTAAAAAAAAAAGGTAGAAATTTCTACCTTAGGGTAGGATATGTGATATACCCTTAGTAAGGTATAATTTTCTACCTTTTAAGGTAGAAAATTATATTAAAAACAATTATTTGTCATACAATTTTCTAACTTAAAGGTATAATTTTCTACCTTATAAGGTATAAAATTATACCTTACTAAGGGTATATCACATATCCTACCTTAACTAAAAATTTCTACCTTTAATTTTTAGTGTGTAGGAATTATTTAGGTTGTATTTTTATCATTACCTCTATGCGATAGGTTTTATTAACTTTAAAAAAAAAAAATTTTCAATATATCATTGTTTATTATTTTAAATCGGACAAAGTTAGGGTATTTGACTTAGCAGTAATATCCCAGTGGGCACGGGACATAAAAATTTTGGTTCGGTGCCCACTGGGATGTCCACTCAAATGTTACAATATAAGAATAAAAGACTTGACGCAGACGCAAAGCTATTTTATGCTGATTTTAATGATAACACTCCAACAAGGGTTTTTTTCTGAAGTTGGTACATATATTTAAAACATTCGAAACGTCATATACCAGAATATGGGCCCCCTCAAAAAGGTCGTATTACATTAATTATAAATATATTTTAATTTATCATTTCTAATGCTAAAATCATCTTAGTTTTTCATTGTTTAAAATAAGTTATTTTTTTAAATAAAGCCATATTGAAGATTTATAAATAACATCTAATAATATTTATAAATATAGTTTGTTTTGTAATATATGACCATATTTTATAAAACAGGAAACAGAAAAAAACACATTAACAAAACCTGTTTTATTGTGTTAATAAGATATATATATATATATATATATATATATATATATATATATATATATATATATATACATATGTATATATATATATATATATATATATATATATATATATATATATATATATATATATATATATATATATATATATATATATATATATATATATATACATATATATATGTATATATATATATATATATAATAAATATTTCAATTCCGCTTTTCAGCAACATAGTTAAATCAAGGGAACTTAATGCACAAGAAAATAACTGTTCGACTTCGAAGTTTTAATCAGAAAAAGATCAAAAAGCAAATAACATAGTCTTTTACGAATTAAAAGAATCAATTAAACCAGAAGAAGAACTCAGAAAACATGATGATTACAATCTCGTTTGCAATCTTTTAAGTGAACTACAGCTACCTCCAAATAATAATGTATCCATATCGAGAACTTATCGAATAATAATGTATCCATATCGAGAATTTATCAAATAATAGAGATGCTACACCAGCATCATGCGCTGTTTAAGGAAAGAACTACTCACAAAAACAAACATTCTAAACAAAGAAATACCGCGAGAGAACAACAAATTTACTGGTACTCACTACTTTGGTATCAGAGGTACTGAGGTTAAGAAAATTAAAATTGTTCAATAGCAATTCATTCCCACCCGGCTTCTGAACACACGCGAATAAATCCTACAATTAAAACTAACACAATAAAAAATAATTTAACAATGCATTTATCATGTTGCTCCACAGAAGAGTTACTGGGTGATATTACGTTGTCCCAAATCACACCATCTTCAATACCAGTTCAACTAAAACTATCACAAAAAATATTTTCTAAGGAACTAAATTCAAATGAAAAAATTATATTAGCAAAAAATACGTAAAGTTTATTTTTTTTTCAAGCAGACAGAAAATTATCAAAAACCAAAACATTAAAACCTAAACGGGCATAACTTAAACGAACTTTGCGACCGCAATACAGTCACAATAAAGCTTTGCTTAGAGATCCACCAACTACCGATTGTTCTGATACACTTTATTACTGGGCCAACAATCCATGCTCACAAAATAAAGATAAACATGATGAACTTGTTACCAGGTTAGCTAACATCCGAGATTCATCACTGTTACCGCATGTCATATGGTTTACAAAAACCTGGTTCACGAGCAATTCTGATACATCAACCACTGGTTATCAACTACATCGTATGGACGGAATCAGCAGAGGAGGAGGCCATCTACATCAAGGATAGTATTGCAGCTGAGGAAACTAGTGTTGCCCAACTTAACTTGCCCGAAATTGAACAAATATGGCGTGTGATCAAAATTGGGAAATAAGTAATTCTCATTGGTTGTATTTATCGTCCTCACGACTTCAACGATGACTACTTTGTTTGTGTTTTAGCCATGAGCAGCAAAAACTGTTCTTCAAAAATTAGGCTGCTCGTCAATGCTGCTTTATGGAGATTTCAATCTTAAAGAAACATTTTACCAAATCCATTGAAGAAGGAAGTGCTGTAGCAACCATTGCCTATGTAGCCCACAAGCACCCAACCGATCTAAAATTTCAAGAACGTCTCAATGAGTGCCATATTACACAGCTGGTTACAATTTCAACATATCGCCAGCATAGGGATTTTCCTTTTAGTAGCACGCTTGACCTAATAATCTCAGAAAAAACCAGACCGTTCCATAGGTATCACTAGAGCATATCATCTAGGCGATACACCAGGAGGTCAAGTACATTGCATAATACACGGACTATTTACTTTGACGGGGAAAAACACAACAACTACTCCAATGAAAAAACAATTTATCTGGAGCAAAGCTGATTACAATTCCTTATCAACCTGAAAAGCATCAATAGATTAAATAAAAATATTAATAATAGGTGATGCATGCAGGTCGTCCTAAGAAAAGTTTATCACATGAGTACTCCATGAAAACCGCAGATGGCATGCGCTGCACAATTGCAACAACAACTATTGAAAGTGACCTTGGAATTCTCATCTCAAATGACCTGAAAGTCAGAGTGCAAGTTGAAAAAGCAGCATCCACAGCCAATCGCATGTTAAAAAGGCTCAAAAATGCTTTCCGCAGTAAAAACTAAACTTTGTGGTGCACACTCTATATAACGTATATCCGGTCACATCTAGAATTCACCATTCCATGGTCCCCGTATCTAGAAACAGACATTAAGTTACTTGAGGATGTTCAAGACCACGTCACTAAGGCAATATCATTCATTAGCCATTTTGATAAAATAAAGCGTCTGCAGATACTCAAACAACCTGCGCGGTCATGACAAGCATCTCAACCATCAATTTGTAAGAGGATGTGAGGAGAGATCAAACTTTTTCACAAACAGAGTTGCGGTCCATTGGAACTCTCTCACACAGCACACTGTAAACGGTCCAACTTACATTGGAGCATTTACAGTGTGCAGTGAATAAATTTAAAGATTTTGGTGTGATAAACTGTTGAATCAGCATAGAAACTCCTGAAAAAGTCTCTTCATCAAATTAATAATTTAACATATAAATATATACACATATATATTTTGTTATTATTGTTACGGCATCACAGGGTGGCCACATAAAATTTTTACAAGAAAAAGAGGTTATTAGAGGAGATTTTGCATTTAATTTAGAGGACTTTTTTGCAAAACTACAAAATTTTGAATAAAAATAGAGAATTTTAGAGGATTTTTATATAGGTTTAATGTCCATGTTTCTACATAACTGGGATTTGGACAGGGGTCAACAATGTCATTTTTATGCTAGATGTCACGAATTTGCTAAAATTAATTTTTTACGACCCAATCCTCATTTCAAGCGTTACCCAGTTTTGCAGACCATGAATTTTGAACATTATACTACCATCAAGAAATGAAAAAATAAAAAAGAGGAGTTAAAGAGGAGATTTGATCAAATTTTTAACTTTTTAAAGGATAATAGAGGATTTTAGAGGAGGTTTTTGAAAAAAGCGGACTTTAGAGGATTTTAGAGGAGCTGTGGCCACCCTACATTATTGCGGTTAACATATATTAATTTAGTTACTGAATATATCAAACTCATATAATGAGACTCATTTGTCATTTTATCAATCTTGTAACATACTAAATTATGTAACACACTCAATAATATAAAATAAACATGTATAGGGGAAGATTGCATAAGTTAAGCATGTTAACAGTGCATTGTTTTTTGCAGCCGACATATTATAATATATAAGCCAACATATATAAGCCAACAAGTGTGACTAAAACAACTGCATCTATTATTGATAATATTATTGCTAATAATTACACAAGGACTAAAATCCAAAGTGGTATTATTAAAACAGATTTAACTGATCACTTTCCAGTTTTTCTGGTAATAAATTCTGCAACCCTTGAGAATAAAATAAAAACAAAAACGGTATACGTAAGGAAAATAAATAATGAATCAATCGCCACGTTTCGTGATCTCTTACATGAAGTAAACTGGGAACTTTTAACTGATTGCAATGACGTTAATGATGGCTACAATTTTTTTATTCGCATGTTTACAAGACAATACGAAAAGGCCTTTCCAAAAATAAAAAAAATTGGTAATTCTAAAAATTTGTTAAGTCCGTGGATGACGAGAGGACTCATTAAGTAGTCAAAAAAGAAATAAAAACTTTACCAAAAATTTTAAAAAAAAAACAACTACAAAAATGAAACCAAATACAAAAAATATTAAAATTCTTTTGAAAAATTAAAAAAGCAATCCAAAAAAAATTACTACTCTTCGTTACTTAATAAAACATTTGGAAATGCAAGGAAAACATGGAATGTAATTAAAGAAATAACAGGAGTGGGAATTGTGAAAAGTGTTAATCTTCCAAAAAGATTGCAAAGAGATGATAATAGAGGAGATGCTTTTGTTAATAAAGAAATTGCTGAAACATTTAATAGCTTTTTTATACATATAGGAAAAAAGCTTGCCGGTGCAATTCCTGAGGGAAAAAAATCATTTAAATTTTTTTTGAAAAAATCTGATTCCTTCATGGAGGAGTCGGAGCTTTTAATTGATGAACTTCGACAAGCAATTAGTATGCTGAAAACAAATAAAAGTGCGGGTCTGGATGAAGTTAACCCTGATGTTGTAAAAGCGGTCTCAGATATTATAGAGAAACCTCTTTTTAAAATTTTTAATCTTTCCCTAAAAAACGGCATTTTTCCTGACCAACTAAAATTAGCAAAAATAATTCCGATATACAAAGGCGGTGATGACTCAATAAAATCTACCTACAGACCAATTTCCATACTTTCTTGTTTTTCCAAAATACTAGAGCGTATTATGCACAACAGACTGTACAATTATCTTGAAAAAAACAACATTCTTTATCATAAACAGTTTGGATTTCGCAACAACCATTCCACGGAACATGCAGTAATTGATCTTGCCAACCAAATTTTAAATGGTTTGATAACGACAGTTACACACTCGGAATTTTTCTAGATCTATCAAAAGCATTTGATACTGTCAACCACAAGATTCTAATTTATAAACTACACAATTATGGAGTAGTTCACTCCAATTTAAAGTGGCTGCAATGTTATTTACAAAATCGTAAACAAGGAGTACTATATGACTTAACATGTTCCCCATTTGAATCAATAAATTGCGGAGTTCCCCAAGGATCAATACTTGGACCCCGGCTGTTTTTTAATTTATATTAATGATTTTTATTTGTCTTCAAAAATACTTAATTATATTATTTTTGCTGATGACACAAATGTTTTCTTTTCTGACTCAAATTTAAAAAATATTTTTTATATTGTAAACACAGAATTAATATATCTTAATGAGTGGTTTGAAGCAAGTAAACTTTCATTAAATATCGAAAAAACGAAATATATTTTGTTTGCTAAGTCATATAAATCCGAGAACCTTCCACTCAAATTACCTGAACTAACAATTAACAATATTAAAATAAAAAGAGTTTTTTCAATGAAAATACTAGGAATAATTTTCGATGAGAATTTAAATTGGAAAAGCCAAATAAAGCTAGTCGAGAACAAAGTTTCAAAGACCCTGGGGATTATGTACAAGACAAACATCTTTTAAATAATTTATGTTTAAAAAATTTATACTTTTCATTTATACATAGTCATATTAACTATTGTAATATTGCCTGGGCAAACAATCATTTATCTTTCCTAAAAATTATTTATACAAAACAAAAGCAAGCAAGTAGATTAGTTTTGGGCGCAAGTAGATACGAAAGTGCCGAGCCGTTACTCAAGGAAATAAATGCTCTAAATGTATACAAACTAAATATATACCATAACTTGTTATTTATGTTTAAACTTCAAAATGAAATGATTCCAAAATATTTTTTTAAAAGTTTCACTCGAATTAATCATAAATATGAAACAAGACATTCAATGAGTAATTACTACATCCCACTAACATCACTCAAAAAATCTGACTTCTCGACTATATGCCGGGGACCACGCTTGTGGAATTCGGTTCTTGACGAAAATATGAAAAAAATAAAATCTATTGCTACATTTAAAAGAACTATAAAAAAACACTTACTAAATTTAAACATTACGTACATTCTCTCATTTTTTTAAAAAAAAATCGAAATAATTTTGTATTTTTAATTTTTTATGTACTTTATTTAATTTTAATATTGTATTGAATATGTATATGCATATAAAGCGAATTAAATTTTTTTTTTTTTGTTTGTTTATTGTCTTTAATATGTATACGAATATGTACAGATTTGTAATTTTTTATTTGTTATTTTATATTTTAACTTCATCTTAAATTTCTTCTTTTTTTAACTTTAAGTTCTTTTTTTAACTTTAAGTTCTTTTTTAACCTTCTAAAATTTCTAACCAATTTTTTTTTTTTTTTTTTTTTAAACTTATTAATTTCACTCTTTTATGTAATATTGGAAGATGTAAAATTTAATTGTATTTTTTTTTGTATTTCACAAAGGGGCTTGATGATAAGTCATTTTGACTTCTACTTGCCCCAGTCAGCTTGTAATTATATATATTTGTTTAAATTTATAGATAACATTGTAAAATGTGTAAAATGACGAAATAAATAGAAATTCTATTATAATACTTATATCTATTATATCAATATTTTTGCAGATTATCATAATTTAGTCTTCATTTTATTCAATCCATTTTGTCTTTCATCTTAAAGATAATATATAAAGTTTCCTTAAGATGAACTTTTTGTAATGGAACTCAAAAAAACTCAAAACATATAATCACAAAAAAAAATTAAGTAACATTGTATCTTTAAGGAATATACGAAAGCAAAAAGTAATTATTAAAAACAATATAATAAATTATTAAAAACAATAATAAATCTTTCCTATCCTTAAAAAAGTTTGCGATACTATTTTATGAAAAAAAACTTTACTCTTGAAATACCAAAATAAAGCTCCGTGGAGAATAACTTTAAAAAGACGCGCTTTTCTTAATCAAAAGCCGCATCTCATCTTCTTAGCGTCTCAAAACGTATCATCTTAAGGAACTTCACCAAGTACTATCATAATTTAAATAGCATGACAACAGCTTATGTATTATCTCATATAACCCATGGAATAAGCAGTAGATAAGCATAAAATGTTGAGGATATTATAAAATTTTGCTGATCTTGTTACGTTCTGACGTAATTACAAAATATTGAATAATACAAAAATCATAACGTGGATGGTAAAATGTTTTTACAATAAACCAATGAAAGGATATTAACTATACAACCAAGAAATTAAAATAAATAATACGTCGAATTTGTATGAATATACTTAACCAAAAAAACTTGCAAAAAATCAGTATTCTACCTGTAAAAGAGGTTATACCATCTTAGGAACCTACTCATCTTATGCAACCTTCCCCTATATTAATTTAAAACAATAAAACTTCTAATTTCAGATACCCGGTTAGTATGCCGCTCTTATTGACTTATAATATATATATATATATATATATATATATATATATATATATATATATATATATATATATATATATATATATATATATATATATATATATATATATATATATATATATATATATATATATATATATATATATATATATAGTATATATATATATATATATATATATATATATATATATATATATATATATATATATATATATATATATATATATATATTCATTCAATTGATTATATATTAATTTAAGAAATTAAAGTATGAAAATAATAGTATAATATTAATTTTTTTTAAACATAAATAGTGTAATTTGATATGTATTTAAATTCTAACTAAATTATAAATCACGTTTTCATGTTCTCTCGTAAGTGTATCTACTTTAATTTGCTTCTATTTCTCCAATACTCTAAAGTCTAAACGTGCCGTCCCGGTTGGTAGGGGGTGCAAAGGTTGCTCCGCACCGGGACCCTCCCTTTTTAAAATTGACTAAGGGTCCCATTTTCAATAGCTCAAAAAAAAAATAAAAGGAACTTTATTTTTTTATTTATTTAAAAGCCATCTAAAATATATTTTGTATATTTATGTTATAATTGATTTTTATAATTTTAAGAACTAAAAGTTTAAAATAATGAATAGCATTGAAATAGTTAACTACAACTGGTATTGTGGTTTATCCGCCTCCGGCTAATTGCCATACAAAGGCCACATTACCAAGGCCCGCAAAGACAAGTTCAGCTATTAAAAGCGCTTCATAACCCGCTCCACGGACCGAGAGTAAGGTGAGTTTGGGAAGAACGAAGATATGTTAGAGAGAAAGACAGAAGTAGTCGAGTTATAAAGATAGCATAGAGAAAGCGGACTGGTTTGCACATGATGTTATAAGGTGCAATACGTACTGTTAAATTCGGTCACCTAATTAATGTACGCCGACAAAGACTTGATTGAAGTTCACTTTATTTGAACTCTTCCTCATCTCGTCTTTGTCGTCGAAATAGTTAATACAACTGGGAATTACTTAGATGTTTTAATAAACACGAGTTTATTGAAGAGGAGTCGAAAAGGTTTAGTGCAGTAAAGAGCTTATCGGTTGGAGTTTACAAAATAGTGTCATTTACCGATAGACACATTAAATAGCATACCTTAATATTTAGCAACTTTAAAAAGTAATAAATTACTTTGTCACCAACAAAACACAAAATGTGACCCCTCGCAAGCCTAATTATATCAAATGATATAATTTTTTTTGTCAAAGCATAGCTTTAGTAGCACCTGCTCCTAAAATGCCTCCAAAGTTACAATGTTTCATGGTGCCCTATGTATCATGGCCCATTCTCACCTACAAAGACAAATAAAAATATATAACTCGCTAAAAACATATAACAAAATGTAAACAAAATAAAAAACTACCAAAAAAAAAATTTTAAAAATAAAGAACAATTTTACCCATCCTAATATTCTTAATAATGTTTATGTGTATTGAAATAAAATTAAAAAATTAAAAACTTCTTTTTGTCTGCATTCTTCATTTTTTCATTTGGATTTTTATTCTCATTCTGCCGAAAACCGATAACATTTTTTTTTTTTTTAGAAATAAAAAAAAAATAAACCTATTTTAAATAAAAGCATCCAGAAATATTAGTAACGCATAGCGGTTTCTTGATGACAAGACCGTCGGTCTTCTGCAAGTTTTCCGCGTTCTTTGAAGTAATTTCTAATACTTTACAGTTTTATTTTATATATTTTTTTGTATAACGTAACTTTGTAATTTTTTTTTTTTAATTTTACTTACTCTGTAAAGATTTTATTATATTTTACGAATTTGTAAGGATTAAAGAACAAAAAAATTAAATAAAAATAATAATCTTACATCTGATATATATTACGGGTATAATGCGCCAGCATGCGCAATCGATAAATATATTGTTGGACATTTTAATATCGGAAATTTATTATAATATAACTAAATTCTGTTTTGAAAAGAAAACGTAAAAATGTAAAAAATTTGATAATAAAGTAAAATACCTGCTAAAAAAAGAAAATTCTTATAATTTATTTACAAAACGCACCAGATAATGTGATGAAATTAGAACTAGTTGTCGAATGAAAGAATTGGAATGCATATAAATTAATTATACACTATTCGTTTAGGCAGAAAAAAGAAGGGTTTGGTACTCTGCTAATACGAGTCAGGGTTAGGGTCGTACTTACCCTAATTCGACAAAATGCTAGTTGTTTCATTTCACCTAAGGCGGCTCGCGCAAGCAAGCCAACGAAAAATAGTTACACACTCATTTGATTGGCCTTCTCCACGGAAATCTTTAGTAAAAGGCGAAAGATTTGTACGTGTAATGAAGAAAGCCCAGAGTCAATACGGGTAAGTGACATAAAAGTATCAAACATTTGTACATTAGTATTGCTTGTGGGTAAGTATATACACTATAGCTCTACAGCTGGTTTTGCATGAGTTTAAACTGAACAAAGTTATTCAAATTAAAACATTTCGCATTAAGTTAATTTAAAAGATTATTTCAAGTTTTGATGTTTAAAAAATAATAGGGGTTATAAATTACAATAAATAATTGGCGGTTAAAAATGAACCAGGGTCATTAATTATAGTAACTTACGGGATTAATTATTTTAGAAATAATCTTAATTTTAGTAAAACGTTTTCAATATTTCAACTTTTAAACGCCTTAAATGGCTCCTCAAAATATATATTTTCGTTTACTTTTATATAGATTTTTAATATATAAAGAGACAGAGTTTTTATTTTGACAATCTCAGACCTTCCTAACGTTTTTTTAAACCTTGTGATTCAATGAAATTGATGCAAAAACCTGAAAAAATGTAAAACCAATATTACCAAAGTAAGAAAAAGTAGTCTACTTTTTCTTACTTTGGTTTTAATAAAGTTTTTAAAAGATATTAACTTTAAGATTTTTTAACGCCATAATATTTGTCAAGAAGTATAATAATCATTGCTTCTTTTGCAACGATCTGTATACTCCTTGATGATTACAATTTAATTTTTTAACACAAGGAACAGCAAAACGAGTAAATGTAACTTTTAACAACTAGAACAGTGTCTTCTGCACACTATGTTAGACTAAACTTTCGCTTTGTCGCCATATTTAGTTAAATGATGTTTGTTGAAGGACGGAAAAAAAATGGAGATTTATAATATAAATCTTCATTTTTTCCGAAATATTATTTCGGTGCCAGTTTAGAGTATATCAGATATATAATGCTTTATTATTATTTATTTTTGTTAATTTTTATTTTAGGTGCCCCAAAAAGTCTTTATGGTCTTATCACAGAGCACCGCGAAAGAGCATTTGAAAGGCAGCTCACGCCTCTTTCCTTACCGATGTTGAAACCTGCTCAGAAGTGGCGTTGAACCAAAGATCTTTAGCTTCTGAGGCAAGCGAGCTAACCACTGTATTACGCCTGCTTATTTTCAGTCAAACCGAAATTTTCAAAATTTTTTGAACATTTTAAAAATTTACCTTAAATCTATAGTAAGACCTCGAGAATTGTAATTTAAAATTTATTTAACAAAACATATTCATACAATAATTTGTTGTATATTAAATTTCTGTTTTTCGTTTTTTAGAATAAATATAATAAAATAAAAAACAAATTCTCAGTAAAACTAAGTACGAGTTTCAATTTAATTTGTTTAATAGTAGTGAAGAAAAAGTATGTTTGCTTGTGCAGAAATCTCAAATTTAAGATAATTAGCGTTTGATATATAATTTATGTACCTTTTAGTTCTTAACTTACCTTTTAGTTCTTAACTATCCAATGCTTGTGCTAGAAGGTTAGTAAAACAACTTTAAATAGTAAAATAGTAAAAACACAATATTAAAACGCATGCGGTAAAAATGCGTATTACGCATTTTTACGCTTTCTTATTACAGAAGACGGTAAAATTGCGTAAAAACGGTAAAACTGCGTGTTCTTATTACAGAAGACGGTAAAAAGCGGTAAAAATCGGTAATACCGGTAAAATTTGTGATAAAAGTTAGTTAAAGCGGTAATTATTATGATAAAATAGCGTAAAAAATTACTTTGTTTTTATCAAGTCAGATAGTTGTTAAATAATTAATTACCTCCTAAAGTTAAACTAGCCTCCTATATAAGCTTGACTAAAGTCAAGAAAGACTAACAGTCTCAAAATTCACTTTAGAGATCTAATTAGTATACCAAAACCACTACCAAATCAAACCATCTTGAAGAAACTCTCTTTGATATGATATTATTATCTTTAAAATAAGCAAAACAGAGAAAAGGATAACATCTAGCAGAAAATCAGGATTTGTTGAGTGCAATAAGTGTAAAAAAGTGATTAAGCTGTCTCAAGGTAGCACCAGTGGAGTTAAAGCTCACTTAAAGTAAGTGTTTTAACTCTTACTGTAATTTAGATTATTTTAAACCACTAATCTCAAAATATAACTGAATAGCATGTTCTATTGTTTTATTGGAAAAAAATTGGAGCCAAAATTGGCCTCTCAAGATGGTGGCGATCAAAGTATTTAGCGGTGAACAATGTACATCTTATAAGACTTTACAGTAATATGAAAGAAAATAATTAAACAGAGTTTTAAAAGAAAAACAAGAAATTAAATAAATTTTTAAAAAGTTTAAAAAAATGATATGATTTAAAAAAAAATTAGACAATTAAAGAAATTATTACTTTAAATATTAAAGTTCTAAATACTCGAAATACTTTTCAAGTGAAATTTACGATTAAATTAATATTTATGTATCTTTTAGCTCTTAGTTACCCAATGCAGTGTGCTAGAAGGTTAATAACATAACTGCATGGTAAGCGGCAGTGGTATCTACTTACAATTTTGTCAAATTTTATATTTTCAATAACAACATGCAGTTGTGTTATTAACCTTCTAGCACAAGCATTGGGTAGTTAAGAACTAAAAGGTACATAAATTATATAGCAAACGCTAATTATTTTGAATTTGAGATTTCTGCACAAGCAAACAAATACTTTTTCTTCACTACTATTAAACAAACTAAAATTAAACTCGTACTTAGTTTTACTGAGAATTTGTTTTTTATTTCATTATATTTATTCTAAAAAACAAAAAACAGAAAGTTAATATACAACAAGTTATTGTAAGAATATGTTAAATAAAATATTGTAAGAATATGTTAAATAAAAAAATATTTATATTTGAAATTGATGTAAATATGGTAATATTCCGTTATTTTTATGAAAAAAATTTTATGCTAAACAAAAAATAAATTTTTATTTGAAACTTATCAATATTTGAGCTTGTGATGATCATCAGTTTCTTAATTTTCATATAGTCGTTCCTTATACCAGCCGCCATCTGGGAGGCCAAAACTGGCTTCAAAAAATTTTCCGTATAAATTTTAAACTCCAGTAACTTTGCGTAAATGCGGTAAAATGCACAAAAATCGGGAATTTCTGAGTAAAATGCGACATTTTTTGATAAAAATAAAATATATTGAATTACTCAAAACACACTAATATGTTTTGTGGTCCATGTATTTACTTTTTATAAACTATTTACTACTGAAACATTGTAATTCGCATCCTTTTAATTATATATAATTCCACTATTTTCTTTCAGATCCTGCAATACGCTATCTTTTTACCAGATGCAAAAACTCGATAATGAAAATAAAGAGAAGAAACATCGAGAAAAGAGGAATGCTCTAGCAGAGGCTGATAAGTCCAGTAGCATAAGAGGGAATTTTGGTCCTATTTACAAAAACAAAAGGCCTGATAGCCTCCCACATGGTGCATTATCAAGTCACTAAATAAAAATGGACGACCTTACTGAAACCATAAAGTGGCCTTCACAAAGTGCACAACAGTTAGAATTTAATACCATCCTAACCCTCTCTAACCTTCCGTTTCTCTCTAACCTTCCGTTTCACGTTATTGAAACTGCTGGTTTCAAAATGCTGCTGAATTATCTTTGTCCAAAAGCCAACCTAAAAAGTCCAACCACCTAATCCAAATACAAGCTCCCAATGATTTATCGCAATCTGAGACGTGATGAAAAAATGCAAATTGAGAGAGAAATCCTGCATTGCGAAATGGCAGCTTTCACTACAGATGGATGAATTGCAAGAAATGATGATCCTTTTGTCTCCCTTATACTGCATTATTTTACCAAAGACTTTGAACTTAAAAGCTTATCTTAGGATTGCCAAAACTTTATTGGGGTATACAGGGGTTTTGCTTGCATATGGAATAGACCACATGATTTCTCAATTTCCTGGTCTTCCGAGGGAAGACCTTTACAAAGTGGGTGTTACTGATGCTGCAGCCAACATGAAGAAAGCAATCGCGGAAAGCAAAGAGATAAGTGATCATCTAACCTGTGCCAATCATCTGCTCAACAGTTGCTTAACAAAGGCTGAAGAAAAATTGGAAGGAATTAATACTATAATTAAGAAATGTAAAGGACTTTCTCAAAGTACCCACCAAAGTTCATCGGACTGGCAGGACATCAAGAAAGCGTGCGTGGCAGCAAATACAGAACCAGATCTTCAAAGTTTGATTCTGGATGAGTTAGAGTTTAACAGTATTTACAACATTTTACCGTTTTTAGCAGAATGTAAGCGATGCTCTGATTCCTGGTTATCTGAAAAACAGGTGACTATGCATAAAGTTCAAAAAGACATATTAAATCTTCACTTGCTTTGCAAAAGAACCGTATATGACGTTAAAGAGCGTGACCCTCAAGTTGCAGAGTGCCAACATAACTTCAAGGACGAATTTGAGAAAGGTTTGCCTAATAATGGCCTTAGAGTCAATTACTATAATGTGGGTTCACTTCTGCACCCATATTATAGAGGATATACTCTCAAAAATATTGCAAACAGTGAGGAAGGGAGGGAAGCCGCCATCAAGGAATTGGTTGATAATCACCCAACCACAATCCAGCTAAAAACAGCTACAAATAGCTACCTAAAGAGCAACAACAGCTACAGTTAGATACTCAAGAGAATCAAAGGACTCTAGGTCAACAAGAAGAGTATGAAGGGACTCAAGGTGAAGACCAAACTCAATGTCTTTCTTTGTTAATTCCAATGACACTCCAGCAAAAACATAAGTAGAAGCAAAAAAGCAAAATTAAGTAATATAAGTAATACAATGAAGTTGAATTGGAAGGGGAATGAGAAAAAAAGCACTCCGCGGTAACTACGAATTTTTACGCATATTTACGCATTTTACACAAATTACCACATTTTTAACGACAACGCGGTAATGGCGATGCTTAGTACTGAAGTACTACTCAAGTGCTGAGTTGGCAGTGGCAGGATTTGAACTTGCATCTTTCAAAAGTCCGGGTTTTAACTTTTCGTTTGACGCTCTAACCAACTGAGCTATCCAGCCACAAAAAGTGCGTTTTTTTAAAGTTATTATACAAGGACCTTTATTTTGGTATTTCAACAAAGTTGTTTAACAAGGCCTACGCAAACATTTTCAAGACCAAAGACTTACATTTTTGCCATATGTTACAACAAATTATTTACAAAACTGTGAGTAGCAAGTGCTGTGACAATAAAACCATATGTTGTGAAAATAGGCCAAGGTTATGCGCAGAATTCAACGAAGTCATTAAGAAAGTATACTTGTAGATATATATGAAAGCCAAAAACAAAAATATATAAAAATAAAGAATGAAAACTTTTAATTCTTTAATTTCATCTATTTTTTTTTAAAGGCCGAGGCCAAAACAAGGCCATGGCCAAAATTTTCAAGGCCAAGGTCTTAATTTTTGACCTTTGGGCAAGACCGAGGACCAAAGCCAAGGACTAACAACTCTGTATTTCGAGAGCGAAAATTTTTTAAAAAAATTGCAAACTTTTTTAAAGATAGGAAATATTTATTAATGTGCTTTTTATGGTTGAGATAATTGTTTTTTACTTTAGTATAGTCCTTAAAAATACAATTTAATTTAATTTTTTTTTAGTTATGTTTTTGTTATTTTGAGTTTTTTTGAGTTCCATTAAAAAAAGCTCATCTTAGGAAACTGGTTTCCTAAAAAGATGATTGGCTGTGTTAAAAATAACGCAATTTTTAGTATAAAGTTTTTTTTTTTTTAAATGAATTATTCATTTATATTCTTTAAGAGGAAAGACTAAATTATGATAATCTGCACAAAAAAAAAAAAAAATTATAATAATTCGGCTGCAAAAAACAATGCACTGTTAACATGCTCAACTTATGCAACCTTCCCCTAGTTATCAGTTGTAGAGTAACTTTTAGAAATTTTTATTTCATTTTTTAACGTTCCGACACAAGTATAAAATCTAAATATAAAAAGCACTTCATTTTAGTAAATAGTTTTAAAAAAAAGTGCTTTAATAATGTAAATAACGAGGTATCTAATACTCATAACGACTATTCCAAAGGACCAGAGACGTCTTTTTAACATCTTTTGAACGTTCAAAAAACGTCTTATTTAGGTCTTATTTTACTGCGATATTTGCAGCAAAAAATATATTTATAGAACAATATTTAATTAATAAAAAATAAAAAAAATACAGACTTTTTTTGACTATTAATATAATTCTGAACATGAATGTACACAAATATAGCACATTTAGACATTTTCAGTTTATTGTCATTTACAATACACTCAAGAGCAAACTTTCAACTCATCCAGTTTTTCACGTTTTGGGTACATTTTTGTGCAATAGTTAGATTTTTATATTTTCTTAAATAATATTTTAGGTTAGAATATTATTTTGATTTGTTTAAGCAATAAAATTACTCTACAATGTTATCACAAAAAATATGTGCACGAAGAAGTTAAATAGTTTTTTTTTTTTAATTAGCCAACGTTTATCAACTTTTTAATTTCATGAATATCATTTTGTTCAGTAATTTATTCCCTTGTATATTTGCTTATATGTGCATTGTATAGAATTATAGATGATATATAGAACTATTTTTTTACGCATATTCCACACTTACCTAGTGTTTCCACGCCTAGCTTCAGCTATGTATAAAAAGAAACGATTAAAATGATAACTAAATTAATTATAAACATTTAATAACTAAATAAGTTAGGAAATAATTAAATCCAATTGAATTAGCTATAGCAGTAAAAAATTATTTTTTTTACGTTCAGAATAAATATTTTACTTTAAAAGTCCCGAGAATTAAAAAAAAAATAACGAAGGAGCATCGATTTTAAAGCTCAGCGAGCAATTTTTTTGTCTTTGTAAATCTTGGTAATATTAGTTTAAAAATAACAATTTTATTTTTAAAAGTACTCTATTACAATTACGTACACTGAGCTATTTTAAGTGCCGTATTGTACTCAAGTTTGAAAATTACAAAATAGTTTATCAATAATCATTACATTTGAGAATAAATAACGATAAGTAGATTGCGTGATCAAAGGCTAAAAATACCCCGTTTTGTTTAAATTATCTCGTCTTTTATTAATACTTCTAAGTAGTATTACTAAATAAAATGATTTTTATTTCCTAATTTATTAAGAGCACCATTGCTATGGATACATTTTTTTATTAGAGTTTTTTATTTATTACTTTAAATTAGTGGATGGAGTATTTAACTACTGACGATCTCGAGATTATTTCAAAAATTTCAAAGATTTCTATGGTTGCATTGGAAAAAAAAATTATAGTTCGACCAAGTCAATAGGATATAACAATCAGTTTTTCTTTTTCTTATTCAAAAAATATCTTAGTCTTTAATATAAATGAAAATACAATCGGAGCTGGGAGAGTGCATCATTTTTATTCGGAGCCGGAAGAACCATTATTTTGGAATATTTTAGTAACATGTTAAGAACTTCAAGTGTAAAAAGTGCAAATGAAATTCAAATTAATTAATGATTAAGAAAATTTTATAAAAATTACTTTGTTTACATTAATGCAATTAGACAAAATGTTTAAAAATAATTAAAATCATCTCTTTTTAATTTTTGCTACGTGCTTAGATACTATTATATATTACGATAAACATATATATTGCTATTATTACGTTTGCTACGTGCTTAGATGACATATTTTTTTGCTACTTTGATAAAAAAAAGGTTTATAAAAAATGTTATCTAGAAATATATCTAGTCGTTATTGTTATTATAGTACAAGAAGATTAAAGTGGTTCATATTTAAAACACCTAAAATAAAACGATGAATGAAAAACATTTCATCATAATATCATTTGAGAACAAAGAGCGGTAAGATATTTGGATAAGCTAAATCGATCGCCACTTTTTTAAAGATAAAGGGTTTAGCAGAGCTTTACAAATTTGTTTTGTATTGCGAAATAAATTGAGTTAGATAAGCTGTGCTAATATCGGGAACATCTCTTGAGAATACTGTAAGTTGTGTCATATGCACCGATTCATTTAGAGTTTATTAAAAAAAAAGATTTTAATATAAAACATAATGAAACAAATAAATAAATCATAAAGATTGTTTCTCGTGGAGATTGCAAAATTTTACTTCAAGTTACTGAGGCAACCGAGTTGTTGTGGTTATTTTAAGATACCGAGGTCAATTAAAGTTTTAAACAAAAATTATTTGTTAAAAAAAAAATCTTATAAGCGTGTTTATGCTGCGGTTTCGCTGTAAGGCGGCGTTACTGTTGTTGTTAAAAAATATAATAGCACAGTAAAAAAAACCTATGGTACAAATAGTAATTATATTGCCCATTGTAAAGCATTCTTGGGTAGTTTCACCATTTTTTCGTACACCCAATCGCTTGATGTTCCCATAGAAAGTGCTTTCGGACAAAAGAATTTAACTAAAAATGAATTGATTAACTTTAAAAAAAAAAAATTGAAATTCCCAAAGTTTGTGCATTCAATTGCGACGCAAACACGAATTTCAAAAAGTAATCATACTTGCGTTTTCAATAACTAGGACGGTACATCCGATTAAAGATATAGCTATGAAAAAAGGCATTAAAAGTACAACGGCTAAATATCGTTGACACCCACATCCATAGAACTGATCTTTTTCAAAATCCTCCATAATAATCGAACCTAGTAAAAAAATGTTTAATCAAAACAAAATTTATGTGGAACAAAGCGTTAGAATTGTGCTTAAAATCAAATAATTTTTGTCACCAAAACTAAATGACTAAAATAAAGTAAAAAATAAAATTAAAAACAAAACAGCTCAAAACAATTTCAAGTTTTCTCAAATTATTTTTATAAACAGTAAAATTTTCTCAATGCTATTTTCGAAAAACTACTTTTTTTTGAGCATTGTGTGTGTATTTTTTTACAAAATATTGCTTTAAAAACATTCCGAAACAACGTTTTTCTAAAAAAGAAAAAAAAAAGAAAAAAATATTATGGGAAAAAACTTTTAAAGTTAAATAAAAAAAAAATTTAAGTTCAAAAAATATTTCCATTTGAAACAACATGTTACTGGAAATCGTGCGCTGTTGACCTATGACAGGGTACATTAAAAATACCACCGTGGAGCAATGCAAATACCAATTTTAATGTTTGATAAAATCAATATTAAACAAATTTCAAAGGTTTCAGGTGGGGATCTTTTCAGAGTAGGACTCCACAAAAAATCAGAGTGATTGAAACAAAACCTTCTTAAATATTTTCTTAAACAAGATTAGAAACCATGAGACGATACAGTTCAACAAAAATAAATTTTTGGCGTTTTAAAGTCGTAATCTTGTTTGTTAAATACCCTCTCCTCCCTAACTTTGAGAAAACTTTTACAAAAAAGATTTTGTTGCAGAAAATATTTTTGTAAAAATACTTTGCACTTTAGCAAACACTGACAATTTTCCAACTTAACCACGGCTTAAAATAATTTATAGACTACATTTTCTCAAAATAACTTTTGGTGGTGCTAAATTAACATTTTTATTACGCATTTTTTTAGCCTAGTTAACAACAACAACAACAAAACACCATAAATCAGCCCCTCAATCTGCAAGCCATAATTTATTTCTATTTTACTCTTATAAACTAGTCATTTCGGAAACTACGATATGTGAGCCATTCCCAATTGTAAATAAGCAAAAAGGAACCAGTGCAAAGAGTGCGCGAAGAGTACCATAACGCATTAAAAGTAAGCGATAAACCTTTAGCCTTCTGATTTTCGGAATACAAAACAAAATTATAAAATTTAAAATGATCTATTTATAAACTTTAATTATTTACAGCTGTCTGAGTTATAATATATAAGCAATAAAAATAATATTTACAATTTTCATAAATAAAATAAAATAGAATGAGTCTTAATTTTAACTACCACAAATGCGAAAAACCGTCTTTAACAGAAGTTGTGTCGGCACCATTTTCTATAAGTAACAATGCGCAGTCAAAATTTCCATACGCGACCGCGTATTCAAGCGGAGTATGTTGACAGGTATCACGCGCATTGATTCTTGCACCGTAAGCAAGTAAAAGTTCTAAACAATCTAAATAACCGGTTGCTGCGGCTACATGTAACGGAGTATTACCTTCAATGTTAGTTGAGTTAACATCAAGTCGTTCCTCGGTAATTAATCTCCTTGTTTCGTTGAAATCATTATTTAATATTGCGTCAAAAAGTTCTGTAGTTTTTTTGCTTAATTTATCATTTGTTATCGATCTTGTACAGCCACACGAATTATTTATATCAATGTCACAATTCGTGTACGTTGTGTTTGAATTTAAAGACTTTTTTCTCTTCTCATTTAACATTGCACGAACTGTTGAAGGTGACTTCGATGTCATAAATTGTTTGTTGGCGGACAAATCCATCGGATCAACTAACATTTTCAAAAAAAAATTTTTCTTTCAAATGACGAGTTGCTGCTACTTCGAATCAAAATTTTAACTTATGGCTGGGATTATTCGGAACATTTATAATAATACTGCTGGTGACGTAACGTTAAATAAACAATAAGGATTTTTGTCGCATAAAAAAAAAAAAAAAATCTTCAAATGCTTACGTAAGTGGATAGCAAACAGCACGTTATTTTCTGTCAATAAAACTCTTGGCCTTTTTCTCAAGCGTTCTCAAATTATCATAGACTAAAATTGTCTGGTCGTGACACATATGTCAAAACCTTCCGTACTTTTGATGTATAATTTAACCTTTTCCGATATATATATAAAAAAAAAAAAAATGAGACAGACAGAAATGCCAACAGGAAAAGCTATTTTGTCGAGTCTGGTATTGCTAAATGACAATACAAGTTTATTTCAATCTTTAAATGAATTTAGAAATGAAATTTTTAACATAATTAGAGTTATTACATTAATTAAAAAGTTGCAAATACTGTTGTCATTGGTATAATTAAGATTCGTGCATGTTGCCATGTATTCGGTAAAGCTAATTCGGTTATTTGTTTCCTGTTAATTGGATATTTTAAATTTTAAATTGGCAAACTTGCGGAATAAACACTCCATCGTGAATGCTTCCGATGATCAACTTTATAACAACTTTTCAAAACTTTACTTTTAAAATAAATTATTTTTTACAACAACTCAGGAACAGCTTACCTACGGGCCTTTTTTTCACATCCTTTACATAAATTATTCTTCGGATAAGATGAAGATAAAGATGTATTCTTGGTTAGAACAAAGACCTAATGCGGTTGTTACTAAGATTCTTCATGCAAAATATAATTATTTTTTTTTACACCAAATCTCATAAAATTAAATTTAAGCATCCATCATGTTAAAAAAAATATATGTTAAAGTTTTTAAACGAATTATGTAGCCTTAAATCTGGATTAATAGGCGTAGCGCATATTTTCAATTGTTTTAAAATAAAATAAAAATTAAAAGCGAAACAAAAAGCAAATAGTCGGTGGGAAAGTGAACAAATCTTACTGGCAAGCAACCAGATTAGGATAAAAACTGTCTGCAGTCATAAGCACGTGTTCGCTAACACGTGATCAAGGTTTTATATAGCAAAATGCACAAACAAATCCAAACAAACTCATGTCAGTGTTTTCAATTCCATATTTTTAACTTAATAATTACTATGCTTTTCAAGTGAAAATATATTATATCTTTTCAATCATATATTTCTATAAGATATAATAATATACAATGAAGTAGAAAATTGAAAATGCCAATCATAAAATTAATATGACTTTATAAGTGATTACGTTCATAGCTATAATACATTTAAATAATTCTAAATGTGCGTGTGTGGGTGGGTGGCAATCTGAAGCGTGTGAATTTTATACTAAGTGCGCACACGTACTTTTCAAACTCTCTATAAACTCAAAAAAAAAAAAAAAAAAAGTTGGTACTTTTTTATATATTAAAAAATGGGTAACTAATAAATATTTTTAGCAACTAAGTTTGTATGATTAACATGCCACGTGCAATTTTTATGTATTTTTTTATAAGTAAACAAATTACGCTGTGGGAATATAGATTGCCGTGCAAAAATAAATATGTTTATTTTTAAATAGTATTAAAGAGGCATTTATATTAAACTTTTTAGAAATAACATAGTTATATACATATTAAATCTACGTAAACGTACACGTTTTATTGTTTATGTTGCACACGTTTAAATGTTATTCAAACATCGAAATATAAACTTTCTCATTAAAATTGCTATTTAAAAAAGAGCATCGAACGTTTTATATTACAAGCTTATAAAATAAAGATGAATCTAGAAAAGCCCATTCGTAGCTTGATATTGTTTTAGAAACCGCAGATGAACCGTGAAAGACGCATAAAAATAAACAATGTTTTGCGAAGTTCTCAAGAGTTCATTTTTCAACATATTAGTAATATTATAGTATTTCTTTCAATTTAGGAAATTTATTCATTTATAATAATATTGTTTAAATCAACAAAAGGCAAGACTTTTTAACAACTCCACCAACCGTACACGATAAATGAACCAATATTTAATTAAACTGACACAATCAATATAGAGAAAAAGTGAATAAAAATACGAAAAGAAACCCTTATTTCACCAATTCAAATCAAACTTTCACCAATTCAAATTGAATAAAAATAAATCTTAAATAAAATTAGAAACAGTAACTCTATAAATAATAACGGTTGGGAAACAAGGGCAGGAAAAATTGGATTGAATTACTTTTCAAAAATATCTATATAGGGCAAAATAAAGATACAGAAACATGTTGCACTAGAAAAAAATTTATAGTAATTTTATACTAACCACATACTTTTGTTTTGTACATTTTTTGAAAAGTAATTCAATATTTTTCTCCGGCCACTGATCTACAACAGTTATTATTAAAAGAGCTGCAAATTCAAATTTCAAAAATCACTTTAGAAATCTTTGTACCCCCGGCTAGGGTTCCTACTAAAAACTTAAATTCAAACAGCGTTTTCATAGGAATATTTAAGACTTCTTAAGGTGAGTTTCCACTCATCCGTTTTTCTACGGGAACGGAATAGGGAAGAGAAAAATAATCACATGAGCATCTGTAATTTTCATTTTAACCTTATACTACGCATGCTCACGTGATTGTTTTTTCCTTCCCTTTCCATTCCCGTAAAAAAAACGGATGAGTGGAAACTTACCTTTAGACTGGTCAAACAGCGTAATATTTTCGGGGGAAACATCCAAACCTCAAACACCAAACACCAAAGTGCCAGGATTTCTACAAGTCCGGCCAGGAACATGCGCTCAATATTCTTTAAGATCGAACACAATTGTTAAAAAATCCTTTTAACCTAAATGTTAAAAATGGTTTTCTTTTTTTTTTTTATATATATATATATACATTTATTTCTTTTAAAATTTTTAAGTTAAAATGTATTCATCATTTTTATCTAAATAATTTACAGAGGGTTATTTGTCGGCGTATTTTATCGCTTTGATGAAATATTTCCGCCATCAAGTTTTAAGCCGAAAAAAAAAAGATATAATATGAAGGAAATGTTATTTTTTTAATTAATCAAGAAACTCATTTTAAATAGAAAAAAAAATAATTGTAAATGTAATATAAATTAATAAAATAATATTATCAAAAAACAAAATTGTTCCATATGTATGTTATTTTGCTTAGGTTGCGAGTGGCTTTAGTTTTACATTAGTCAAAAAGTCCTAAAAAAAATTATGATTTGAACCCCGTTAAATAATCACCTAACTTAAAAATATTTGAAGTTATCAGAGTTTTGTCTGATAACTTGAATTTTTTTTTTGTTCCAAGATCCTATAGGTTCTATAGCACTTTTTAGCTAGAGTAGTATCTGTTGTCAATGCATTTTAAAATTTTTTTTCATATAAGCTGGCAGTTAGTACTCACGCATGTTTGAACTTACAAAAAAGCGATAAATTTTTTAACTTATAGAACGTCAACTTATCATCTAGATCGTCAACTTATCATCTAGGACGTCAACTTATCATCTAGGATGTCAAGAATTATTGATTGATAAAAAACTAAAAATCGATAAATTTTTATAAAAAATCATTTTTTTATTGATTTTACACTGTTGTATTCATTTATACTTTTAATTTATTGTATTTATTAATTTATTGTACTTTTAATTTATAGTCTCTTTTGAAAATTATGTTATTTGAAAACTTCAGTAAAATTTCTTATTTTTAAAGAACTTGTTTTTCTTCTTTATGATTCCCTAGAGATTTATGCTTAAAACAAAATTTTATTTAAGTAAATATTTTTTCAAAATAAACAGTTTTAAGCGGTCACAAAATAATAACCAAAAAATACTTACTGTATCTGACAAAACTTGTAGATGGATAAATAGAATAATTAAAATTTGTAGATGAATAATTAGATTAATTAAAAATTAGTAAACGAATAATTAGAAGAAAAATTAGATGGTATTCAAGTAAGATTTGTTTACACAAGATATCGTTTAAAAAAGTGTTTCTTTAAAATTTGCTTATAACTTTTTTAACATCGTTATTTCAGACATCTAAATGTTGATAATTTGTTTTAAAAAACAAAAAATTAACATTTAGATGTGTATATCTAAATGAGGGTAATTTAAAATATAAAACTTCCACCACTTATCTGGCGGTTAAAACCTTTTCTCTATTGAACCTAATATTGAAACTAACTTCAATAACTCTCATTCAAAAGAACTTCAGCCAAAATAGGTTAATTTTTAGAGTAGTTTATTATTTATAACTTTTTTTGGGGGAATTTTTTGGAAGTTTGATGTTTTCTACCTATTACTTACCTCTTTTGCCCTGAAAATTCTAATTTTCCTTGAAAATTCTAATTTTCCTTGAAAATTCTAATTTTCCTTGAAAATTCTAATTTTCCCTGAAAAATTCCCGGGTATTGTTTAAACTTGTTGAAATTCCATCAGAATAATCAGCGTTATTTCAAAATATTATGAATACAATTTTTTAATTTTCAAGTATTTACAAATTTTATCAATGTTACCAGCGCAAACAGAAGTAATAGTAATGGATGTTTTTCAAACTTTATATGATTTCATAGATGATATAATAGTTTATAGAAGTAAATTATAACAAAATATAAAATAAATTATAGAAAGAAGAATAAATAAGTAAATAACAATTGATAATAAGATGGTTAATTTACAATTCGAATAAATTGCAATTTTTTTTATAATTTATTTCTTCAAAAATTAATGAGCAAATTTTTTCGTAATTTGGTATTAAACGGAAGGTTTATAAACATACTTTTAATTTTACAAAATCATTTAAAATATACACAACTAAAAAACCACTAAACTAATGGTCATCTTTGGGGACACCAAAAACACATCCAAAGTGTGAAATTAAATCAGTTTCTCAATATTTTAAATGTATCGAGAATATTTTCTTTTTATGAAATTATATCTATTATGATATAATTTCAAAAAAATAAAAAAAATAGATCCGATGAAAGGAACCAATATAATGGAATCTTATCAAGACTTGAGTTCTTGCAAAATTACGTCGACTATAATTTGCAAAAGTTTTTTTTCAAAATTTTTTCAAAAGATATCGGTATTAAACTGCATTACAAACTAAAAAAAAAACAACTTTACTCTTAAAAACTTTGGTAACTTCGAAAAAAAAACAACTTTGAAACTATTTACTTTTAATATAATTATGATATCTAATATCATTATGATGTCATTATGATATTTAATATCATAATGACATCTTATATCAATACGAACAAAAATTTAAATGTTGTTTAATATGCTATGATTACTTAAGTTGTATTGAAAAGCAACATTGAAGATTGTGCTGACTCATGTTTACGTTAACAGCTTTCATAGTATTAATTCTACGAGGAATAATATTTTGGTTAGAATTTTTTTTGCCGCATTGCTCAAAATGCCGAGGTCTTAAAAAGAAATGCAGATAAACAACCCTGATATTCTTTAGCTAAGTTACTAGTTTTTTAAGTTACTGGGTTACTAAGTTACTGGGTACTTAAGTTTGTCAACAATATATAGATATGATTGTTATAGGAACCAGCAGAGAAATGTACACATATCGACTGACATCATCAGAAAATATATATATCAATCCGTGATAAGAATAAAAACTTTCAGTATTATCAGGCTTTAAAAATCGTCGATCTACAAAAAATCTTGTACCCAGCCAGGTAATGTAAATAGCCGGAGTATTTATCACGTATATACTGGTGTTGATACTAGAAAAATATACTTTTAAGTTTTTAAATTCGAGTTTATTTTTTAATCATAAAAAATACGTATAATTGTGCCCGGTTTAGTTTAAATGTAAATATGCAACAGAAAAATAAAAATTAGGCGTGAGGAGTGTATGCGTACACTAAAATCGCTAAATTAAACAAAACGTTAAGTGAAAAGTCGCAGTTTGATTTATGTAACTTTTAATATTATATTTGTAAAGAATTTTCAGGTATACACGAAAAGCTATGTAAAGATTGAGTCTTAATATAGCTTTTGTGATATATGTAAAATATTTTATAAGAAAGACATCTCTTCAAAAAGATATCGTTCTGCTAAGGGGCCATCCATATATTATGTACGCACCGAGGGGAGGGAGGGGTGTCAAAATTGAGTAATTTACGTACGAGTGCGTAAAAGAGGGTCCAACAAATGTAAATATATAAATAAACGGGGGGTCTTAATAAACGGGAGGGTCGGAAATATTTCTAAAATCTAATAAACGATGGGGGAGGGGGAGGGTTAATAAACGGAAGGGTCGAAATTTTAAAAAAGCTAAAAACACAAAACACTAGAGGAAAATTATCTAACTCAGAAAAACAACCTAATCTTTGAAATTAAAATAAATCTAAAAACTGTACAAGTTTAATAAGCGCCCCCCCCCCTCTCGTTTATTCAGCAGGCGAGAGTAAATCACTTTCAAAAGCAGGTTTAATACCCTGAAGATGTCGTTTTGCATACTCGTTTTTAAAGGCATCTGAAGCGTATTACTAATGCATGTTTGACACGATAAAATGGCTAACACATGTACCATAAAGATGCGTATTCAAACAAGTTTCTAATGCGCATTTACAACTTAAAGTGCCGGCTGTGATGATGCCGGCCATTTTAGCTTAAAAATTTTAAAAGTTTACAAAGATTGGTATTGTATATTTTCCTGTAATATCTTGCATAGCAATATTTTCCTGTAATATCTTGCATAGCAATTATATATGAGTGTAATGTAGAAAGAAAAAAATGTCAAAAGGTTCCTCAACCGCCACCCCAAATACAACCAATTAAAACCTAAAAAATAATTTATAAGTCATTTGTATAAATTTATTTAATTATCTTAATTATAGAACAAAATTAGAACTTATCTCTTAAAAAAGCTTAAGCCAATTCTGTTTAGATTCTAAAACAGGAAGAAGTTCTCTGTGAGCCATTATATATAAACCGATCCGATCTTTTTCGTAAACTATGCCAGAAACTTTTGCAACTTGCTTCAAAATTTTTCTATGGATTGAATAAGTTTTTTTTAACTAATCTTGCATGTGAGCAAAAGTTCGTAAATACCAGTACTTCAATCAATCAGTTCAATAACAGTTTCGGCATCGGTGTTAATTTTTAGAATTCTTTTTAATTTCACAGCAGTACTTTCTAGAGTGCTTAAATTTTGTATTGAAAGTATAGTCTTCACTACGAACATCTTTTTTATCTTTTCTACAAACTAGTGTTTGTAGAAAAGATAAAAAAGATGTGGATTCACTATTAGTATTCCAGGCAGAGCAACAAACATAGGGGAAAATTGTTTCCTAAATATTTAAGTTTATTTTTCGGACAAGTTCCAGCTGTTTGATAATATGGTATGGTCCATTAGTTCATTTTTGTTTTACCTAAACATTTTCTTTTAATAAAAAACACACACACAAATTATTATTAAACTAAATATAAAAATTTCTTACATGAATTTCAAACCATAATACAGAGTATACACCGACGCAGAACTGTACAAGGTGTTTAAATTCTCAGCGTCATTTCAATTTAGTTCTTGCTGTGAACACCAGCCTACTTGCTGAGTTATTTTTAATAGCTTTTGTTATTCAAATTTTTGATCGCTAGATAAATTTTTCAAAGCATCTTCATCAATATTTAATTAATTAATTTCAAAATCTCGCATTAGTGGAAATTTTGAGATCATTGAGTGCCTCATTTGTGTGTAAGACACAAACTATCCAAATAAGTTTGGATTGAAGTTTTTTTTCGAAAAAATAAATAATACTGTTTCAATGTCAGCCACATTTTTTTCAAAAAAACCTGCCTCTTTAGCTGCTTTCAGTGTTAGTGTTGAATTGTAGCAGTTGCTCTATTTGATAAACCATATCTTAATAATGCTAACGTAACTTTCATATTCAATGAAATTTTAGAAACTTGTCTGCTTGTGTACTCAAAATTCTTCGGAAATAAGATCATTGTCGTCAGTTTTCAAAATATTATCAATTAGTACTTTAGTTTCGTTTTTTTGCTTTAAAAACACAAGAACTACAACTTGCCTCCTCACAAGAAACAATGTTACACTTGTATTTTGCTATATCAAATAGCTTTTCCAAAGTAGAGTTAATCTTAGAAATGGTCTCAGGGTTACTCCTGAAATTAACAAGAAGCCATACTCTAACTACATTATACTGACTTTTTGTTTGTCACAATGGGAATTTCAGGATTCGCTTTCAACCATTGTGTTTTCGCTTAACAGAAATTTAAAATATTTTGGATTTATCTTTAGGCTTTGCATTTGCTTTACAGTTTTCAACTCTTCCTTGAAGTAGATCGTATTTAAAACTATCTCCTAATTTGGTAACTTCCCAGCAAATATTCTATAGCGGAATATCAGAGGACATACATAGGCATTTTAAGCGGTCCATTGTAATTTTGCTCATCGCTTACTGAGTGGACCATTAGTGGCTAGCAGATGACTTGCCACTAAATTATGTTGGAAAATTATCGGCTTGCTACTTACAGCGGACGCGACTAATAGTCCACTAAGTAACCAATGAGAAAAACTCCAATGGACCGCTCAAAATGCCTATAAAGGTCCACTGCAAATCCACTACACTCATAACACTTAGTTTGCAACTTTGACTATTCTTACGTGTTCGTTTAACCATCAAAAAAGAACTCAAAGTTAACAATAGTTTATAAACAATACTTGTCGTAGATTTAACGTGTCAACTCAAATGCAGCATCTTATGAACAATATTTCATATGTAATTTCAACTTATTAAATAAATTCAAGTTTAATCAAAATATTTTTTCATAACAAAACAAGATAATACAGCAAAATATATCAAAAATAGCGACCTTTGTAAACTTATAAATTTATTATTATTTAAGCTAAAATGACTATCCAGATGTCTAATAATGGGTATTTGGAATCGAGGATTCGATTGAAGATGTTATTGAGTCATTTATAATAACCGGTCAATGTTGCGGCAAACCGCGTATACCGCATTTTTTTTTTTTACCCGTAACCTCGGTTTTTGAGGTCAAAATTTGAAAACCAAATAATTGAAATTTTTATGATTATTTAATATTATGTTAAAAACTTTTGCTAAAATAATTTAAATAAGGCTTAATACTTAATAACTAAAAAAATACATAGAGTACCCCGCCCCCTACCTTATTTGACTTAAATATAATATAAACTTGAAAAAATCGTTTTTTAATATTTAAGTATCATAATTTAAGCATCAAATAAAGTTACCTTTTAGTCTATTTTGATTTTATTTTTTAATTTTGTATAAAACTCTAAAATATAAAATTTATAACAAATTTAATACAACCAAACACTCTGGTTCCGAAAAATAAAAATAATAAAATTAAACAAACAATCAAAAATTCACACAAGATAATATATACTAAAATTTTGAAACAATACTTGAAAAAAAAAAAAAAACTGTGCAAAATAAAAAATTTCTTATTTTTCAAATAATAGATTCAAATAATAGAAAAAATAAATTTAAAATTAATGAAAAAAAATAAAAAAAATAGCAACTATAAATAAAAATATTTATTTTTTACAAAGTTTATTCTATTCCATATATTTTACAAAAAAGATAAAAATAGACGCGTGATTTATATAAATACGAATAAATATCCCACAATATATATATATATATATATATATATATATATATATATATATATATATATATATATATATATATATATATATATATATATATATATATATATATAACCATGTACAAATGACACTTTCTGTTTGGCTGCTATTTTTTATACATATTGCGTATCTTTTTAACCTATTCTTTTGTTATTTCCTATTTCTTTTGTAAGATATGATAAACTTTTTAACTGATTTTATTGTATTTTTGTAATTATATTATTATTAGTTTATACAAGAATAATTATATTTGTATTGTTTTTTTTAAACACCTTTATAAGTATTTTAACAAATTTTAAATATTTAATTTTAACTGAAGATGACTAGTCTTAGTCGAAACAAGTATTGCTTTTTATTAAAAAAATGGTTTTAAAAATTAGAAAACTTGTTTATGAAAATATTTACATTTTTGTTGCTTAAAAGAAATTTTGGTTATATATATATATATATATATATATATATATATATATATATATATATATATATATATATATATATATATATATATATATATATATATATAAATATAAATATAAATATAAATATATATATATATATATATATATATATATATATATATATAAAATCTTTGAAAGTCATTTTCTGTTATACGATACAATGTTAATTAAAATTCAATAAATACAGCTGCGAAATATTAAATAATATATATTGAAATAAAAACAAATATACTTTTTTCAAAAAAGTTTATACGCAGCCATATTTATTGAACTTTAATATATATATATATATATATATATATATATATATATATATATATATATATATATATATATATATATATATGTATATACATATATATATGTATATACATATATACATGTATATATATACATAAATATATATATACACTTATACACATGTATGTATATAAATATACACACACATATATACATATATATATATATATATATATATATATATATATATATATATATATATATACATATATATATATATATATACATATATATATATACATATATATATATATATATATATATATATATATATATATATATATATATATATATATATATAATATATGTATATATATATACACACACACATATATATATATTAAAATTTTAACCAGCAAAATAAATATAAGTACAAACTTTGCTAAATATAGATTTATATAGATAATAACATAGATATTTACAAATATGTGGAAAAATTTACAAAGTTATTTAAAAAAATACAAAATCAGAACTTTATTGAAATTTAACAGCATTCCTAAACTTAAACAACAGCAAACCTTATCAAGATTTTTAAAATTAATATTCTAAAAGTCATACTCTAAAGGCCATGTTTTAATCGAGATTCAAGATTATTTTTTATTTTGAAAAATTAGATACTTTAAAATTTTAAAAATTATAGAAATTTTCCTAAAAAGTAAGCTATCGGTATAAGTAACAGAGCTGCAATCAATCCAACCCACGCGCTTTCGATACGCTTCGTATTCAGATCTATTTTTTCCATGAAAGTCTGCACTTGGTGTTCCAACCTTTTGTGAGAATCTTCCACATTCATAGGAACAATATTGTGTTCTGAGAGAAAAAAAGTTCACATAAACAATAGAAAAAAAAAAGTCTTGAAGTAAAAATTGGCCATTAGTTTGAGTGGGTAACTAAAATTCTGATTGAAACTTCGTGTGAAACTTATTATAAAACAATTATTTTTATGGTTGATTGTTTAAATAGTTGGTTGCCTCTCAGCAGGTTTTCAGGCAGGTCTGAAGGACTTAGATTTTAAACAATTAGTATTTAAAACTCTTTCATCAAATAATACTAGATTTAATTTAAAATCAATTTACCTGTTTCATTATCTTTATAGCAGTTATAATCAAATACTTTGTGTATATCTTCAATTAATTGTTCATTCTGCTTTATTTCATTAGACAACTCAAGAATGCGTGCATGTTGATTGTCTAAATTAAACTTAAATTTAACTTTTATTCATTACCCGTTAAATATCAAACTGACGAACTTTTTTTTTTTATAGAAATAAGAAAAACTGAAATTTTGAATGATTGTTTATTTTCTTTTTTTGCCTTGCTTATTTTTTCAGTATTAAAATAAAAATCAATTCAAAATAAAATTTTTATATATACCTATTGAGACAATTCGTTCGTCAAGCTTTTTTATCTTACACTCAAGATTTTTAATGACATCCATTATGATTAGCTGATCAGTCTGTTCCGAAAAATCTTCCGATGAAAAATAACACTTTTTTAATAATGGCAAATAGCGATTTGTATTATCATTATCATTATAATTTTCATCATAGTCAATTCTTTCAAACTGGTTTTTATTTTCGATATTTTCCTTATTGTTTTTGCAGGAGAAAGCGTAGTTTATTCGACTTATTTCCTCGTCCTTGTTTATACTTTGAAATAATTCTACATCTAGAGTCAATGTATCATCTTGTTTGAACTTTTTTTCTAAACAATTTAGCAATAATAATAAATTAATTAAAAATTAAGATAAAATAAATATGTTTTAACATACAAAATATAAAAATGTCAGTAAATATAATAAAATATGATCACTCCTGGTGCTTTGTAGAATTCGCTTTTGTAGGCAAAGGTTAGGATAAGTTATCTCTGACTTAAAATACTTCCTGGCTAAGGACTCTTTAATAAGTAAAGGCGAGAGAAAATGTCTCAATAAAAATACTCATCTTGGGCAGATGTTAACTGTATTCAGCCACTGCCTTGTAGAAAGCTTTTTTGGCAAAGACTTTAGAAGCAAAAAATTTCTGTTGACCAGCCTTCCTTCCTTCTTTATCTAATAAGTTGGCCTAGATCTAAAGCTGTTAAACTATTTCCTGCCTAGAGTGATGAATGGTGAATCTTCTTGACTTGACTCATAGATTTTTGTTTGTACCTCTATCTTAGTGGCAGTGTCATATTGTTATACATGTATCTTATATATCGGTGCCGGTCTTAAGGTAGAATATATTATGAACACAACATGGCGCTACAAGTATGTAAAGAAACGTGTGGAAACTAATTGTTTTTTTGTTTAAAGATTATCTTATTTAATCTTTTGAATCGTTACTTAAAAATAAATAAAAAAATGAAAGAAAGTGGTAAGGGAGGCGTTTTTCCTCCAATGTTCGATTTAACTGTAGATAGATTCGCTGCATTTCACTCATGGATTAAGAAATGGCATAATTATGTTTTGTTGTCTTATTATTAATGAAACTTTAGTAAGACATAAATATTTTAAATGTTTTTAAGAAGATGGTGAATGCTTTGATGACTTCTTAACAAAAGTTAAATTATTAAGTAAAAATTGCAACTTTTGTAATACTGAAGATTGTTTTGGCAGTTTATTAGGAGATAAAATTCTATATGGAATACGGTGTGACAAAGTACATGAGAAATTACTTTCTGAAAAAACTTTAACACTTGATAAAGCAGTAGAAATTTGCCGTTTTTCAGAAAAAGCACAAGATGGTGTATCTGAGTTGCAAAATATTAACAGTGAAAGTTTAGATCGTATTGGAAAACAATTGTACAGTAAAAACAAATTTAATTCACCCACAAAGAATAATTATAATAGAGATTTTAAATTTAATTCATTGGTATGTAAATTCTGTTTAAAAAAGCATTCTTTTATTTGGGGATCATGTTCAGCATGGGGTAAACAGTGCAGAGACTGTAGCATTATGAATCACTTCTCAAATAGTTCAGCTTGCCTAAAAGCAAAACCAAATATTCCTGATACATATGTTGATCAACAGAACGATAGTAAAAATTTGTCAAGTATGCAGCATCTAGGTGCGTTGTTTTTAGGAAGAATTAGAGCAGATTGTGCAGACAGACCTTGGGAAATTCAATTAAAAGTAAAATATGGAAAAATAACATTTAAAATTGACACATGCGCTGAGGTCACAGTTATAGGAACTAACCATTTAAAAAAAGTTTGGAATTAAAATTGAACATTTATACACTACTAATAAACAACTAACAGGTCCTGATTATAAGCAACTTAATAGCCTTGGATACTTTCAAAAATCATTCTCTATAAACGGTCAGAACAGTGAATTAATTACTATATATGCTTGTGATAATGTGCAAACTGCTTTATTATGAAGACCTGCCTTACAAAAGTTTCATGTGTGCTATGATTTCAAACTCAAAAAGTAACATAGAACAGTTTCCTTCAGTATTCAAAGGGTTAGGGACTATTAAAGATGACCCTACATATAACAACACAAGAAAATACAACATTGGAGCGCCACGACGAGTAGCGTTCCTTCTATTAGAACTGTTGAAGCAAGAGCTAGAGCAAATGAAAGAGATGGGGGTTATTAAAATAGTAGATCAACCTACAGACTGGTATCATCCAATAGTAGTTGTGAAAAAACCAAATGGACTACTTCGTGTCTGTATTGATTTAACACAATTAAACAAAGAAACCAAGCTTGAATTCTATGAACTGTTAAGTGTAGACAATACATTGGCCCAACTTAGAAATAGATGTAAATATATGGCAAAATTAGACGCTAACTCAGGATATTATCAGTTACCAATGGATATTGAAAGTCAGTTAAAATGTACATTTACGACACCTTTTGGGTGGTTCTGCCCTACGAGGGGTCCATTTGGGTTAACGTCACTCCCTGAAATATTTAGTAAAAAAATGGATCAAGTTATTGATGGTCTAAAAGGAGTGGTTAAAAGTATGGATGATTTTTTAGTTTTTAGAAATACAGAAATGGAATATAACGAAAACCTTGTAGCATTGCTAAATAGATTTACTGAAACTGGAGTTACCCTTAATGTAGAGAAATGTTTATTTGATCAAACAGAAGTGGAGTTTTTAGATCATAAAATTTTAGCAGAGGGAGTAAAACCATTGACCAAAAAAGTTGAAGCAATAAAGAATTTTCCAAAACCAAAAAAATATTAAGTCTTTACGTAGCTTTCTAGGCATGGCCCAGCAATTATCAAAATTCAATCTATCACTTGCTAAAGTAGCTGAACCCTTGCGAGATCTTTTGAGTTCAAGATCAGCATGGTTTTGGACTGAAAATCATACTTGAGCATTTAATGAGGTAAAAAATAGTTTAACCAATCCACCCATTTTAGCACACTACAATGTTAAAAAACCTGTAAAAAGTAAGAACAGATGGAAGTTTATTTAATGGACTGAGTGTAATAGTTTACCAGAACCATAATGGTATATACAAACCAATTGATTGTGCATCTAGATTTCTTATGGCAACTGAAAAAAATTATTATCCAATCGAAATGGAAATGTTAGCAATAACATGTGGGTGCACACGCATGTCAAAATATTTGTATGGTTTGCCAAATTTTATATTAGAAACAGATCACAAACCATTAATTCCAATACTAAATTATTGTTCACTTATTGATATGTCTCCAAGAATTCAACGTCTAAGAATGAAGTTATTAAGATTTTCATTTAATGAAGAGCATGTTGCGAGCAAGTCTATTACTGATGCAGATCAAATGTCTCATGCACCTGTATCTAATCCTACAAAAGAAGATGAGATTGCAAAAAATGATCTTAATGTGTATGTTAATTCAATAATAAAAAGTATGCCTGCTACAGAGAGTCGTTTAGAAGAAATTAAGCAAAAAACTGCAGAAGATAAACTTTTAAACCAATTGCAAGAAAGTATCATTTCTAGATGGCCAAATTCCAAAAAATACTGTCTGACGATTACCAACCTTATTGGGATTTTAAAGATGAAATAGTTAAAATTGATAGACTCTTATTATATCAAAATAGAATAATAATCCCAGTTAGTATGCGAAAAGAAATTCTTTCAAAATTTCATGAAAGTCACTTGGGAATGGAGAAATTCAAACGTCGTGCACGTCAGAGTGTTTTTTGGCCAGATTTAAATAACCAAATTGAACAGTTAATTCGAAAGTGTGAGGCATGTATAGAGTATCTCTCATCAAAGCCGAAAGAACCTCTGCTAACTCCTGATGTCCCAACACGGCCATGGCAAAAACTTGGAACTGATTTGTTTCAGTGGGCTAATAAAAACTATTTAATTATTGTCGATTATTATATCTTTTGGACTGAGGTGTTTCTGCTTTCAAGTACTGGATCAGCAAATGTTATTCAAGCATGCAAAGAATCTTTTTCTAGAAATGGTATCCCTGAAGAGTTAGTGTCAGATAATGGTACATATAGTTTGAAAGTGTTTTGTCAATTCTCTCAACAGTGGCAATTTAAGCACATAACAAGTAGTCCACACTATGCACAATCGAATGGTTTAGCAGAGGCAACTGTAAAATCAATAAAACTTCAATAATCACATACCTTTCATGCGCATATATTTACAATTCACTTTTTTTTTTTTGCAAAATCTGGTTTGAATGCTTTTTATGTGTTTTTGTTTAGAAACTCTTCACTCAATCGCTTTTTTTGTTCTTTGTTATTCTCATTTTTCCCAAGATTGAACTATTTTAATATTTTTCTGATCTCAAAAAGACCCTTCTCTTTAATTCTCAGCCAATATTGCTGTTATTGGTAAATTTAATGGTCAGAACACTAAATGACTTGATTCTAGTAAAACTGATCCTGCTAGATCTTAAGCTCAAAACTTTTGTCTTTTTCAATCTCATATTTATATCTTTTTCAATCTCATATTTATATCTCATATTATATTTTCAATCTCATATTTATATTTTCAATCTCATACTTATATATTTAACTTGATGACTTGTTTTCCAAGAACCCTTATCACTTGCCTTCACTCCTTGATTTGTATCTTGTCTCTGACTATAGCTTATACTCAGTTTCTTCTTGTTCTTTTTTAGGTTGTTCAGATTCACCCTATCATCGCAAATTTTACTACAACCTTAAAGTTGCCTAGGATTTTTTGCAATTTTCTTTGTGATGGTTCTTGGGTCGATGTCTTGCTCCCCTTTGTCAAAAATTTTGCTTTCCTTATCTCCTGGATTCAGACAGTTTTGGAAGCTTTTATTACTTCTCATCAAATTCAAATTAAGTCTCACTACACCCATGGAATAGTGAGATTTATATATACAAATGGTTTTCTTTTTTCAAAAAAACTCTCTGAATAACAAACTTTGTTTAATCATTGCAAACAATAGATGCAAAAGAGATATCGAATAAAGTTCATTTTCTCATATTATATTGCTGAAGTCCATTATCTCAGATTATATCGCTAAAGAATATTATCTCAGATTACTAAATCTTGTATTTTATCTCAGAAATTAGGTTCAAGTGATTTTTAAGAAATCTTTAACAATGTCATTAACAAGTATAACAATCCATCTCATAGATTGATCAGATTTTTTATTTTTCCAAAGATAAGCCAGAACCATTTGCAAAGAACTTTTCAAAAAAATACGCAAAAAGATACGTAAATATGTATAAAAAATAATTTCTTAACAAGGTCATTAACAAAGACAAGTCTAACATTCCATCTCTCATGAGTCTGATCTTATTGTCTTTTCCAAGAATAAAGCTATTTTCAAAAATCATTTCCAAATCACTTTTCTCTTGAATCTAATGGTCACACTTTTCCAATTATCCTAGAAAAACAGGTTAAAGAAACAGGTTAAAGAAACAAGTTAATTGACTGTTAGATATCCTAATTACTGCCAATAACTTTCATATTTCACTTACAAAAATTTCAAAGAATAAAACTGATGAGAACTTCAGAAAGAAAAAGAAATTAATTAAACTTGTGTTTAATTATGTCTAATGTTTATGCTAATTTAGGCATAATCAAGTCTATTTACATCAACATATTTATATAAGAACTATTTTATTTATATTATATGATCAAGTTAATGCTATAATAAAACCTGAAATAAAGTTTAATCTTAAATATTAAAAAACTTTTTTAAAACTTCTATAATAACAATGCTTTTTGAATTTGTTTTTAGTAAATGTATTTTCAAAACAGATATAGGAATGCTCTGGAAGCAACATCAAAAATCATTTTTGAAATCAAAAAAATTTAATAAAATTAATCTACAATAAGTACATGAAAAAAACAAGTTGTCCTAAATACACTGAAAACCAGAAAAACAAAAATTTTAAACATTGAATACAAAAAAACAAAAGAATACTAAGCAACATACAGTTTGATAAACAAAGCTTAACAAACTGTATGGTAAGTTAAATGTTAAAGTGTTTGAACATATGGGGAAATAAAATAACTTAAACAAAGTCCAAATTTCTACAAAGTACCTTTATATTCTACCATTTGATTCTTAAAAAATGTCTGCATGCTGCATATTGCATGCTGCATGTTTAATGTAAACATTAAATAATATTAAACATTAAAATTGTCTAGTTTGGTATTTCAAAACATGCTGGGTTGGTAAAACTTAGTAAAAAATATTTAGAAATAAAAATTTTTTTTTAATGATTTTTACTTTTCAAGATTCACAACAATTCAAACTTAATCTTTTTTAAAGCAAGTTAACTTAAAAATGTTAAATTATTGATGATGCATCCAGTCTGGGTCAAATGATTTTTTCTTCTATAATTTAAATAGTTTTTTTTAATTAAAAACCAAATACTCTCAGATACTTAACTCATGGGAGGGGACATTCATTAACTTTTTAAGAAATTTTCGCACCTACCCCAAGCTTATTAGGACCCTTCCCTTATTAATTTTTAATAGTTATTAACAAAGAAACTACATCTCAAAATTAAAAAAAAATTCAATGTAAACCAGCCAAAATTCAATGTAAAAATTAGAAATCATCAACTCACTGATAAAAAAAAGCTCATAAATTTGGAAACCTCACATGCATAATATAAAACCTCACCACCTATTTCCAAACAAAAATATAGGGCTGAAACTACCTATAGTCTACCTAGACTGCAGCTTAGGGTCTCACAATTTTCAGAACCCCAAAATGGGTTCTATTTAATGTGTGCTAGGGTTATTAGGGAGTTATTAAAAACTACTACTTAAATAATTGTAATGATTGCAACAACAATAATCCCTCTAGACAATTATTATCATTTATTATCAAGTTCTATTTGCACAATCAACAGTTGCAACACTAAATCTCATGGAGATTAATTCTAAAACAAATCAATTTATAAGCCATAGCACTAAATAAAAGAACTGAAAAGCAAACAACAGACAATAGCAAAAAAGCAAAAGAAGACAACAACCAGTTTAATGCTATATATAATATATAATGGTTTTTATTCAAAATATTTTTTGGGGGCCTAAAAAATTTATTCAGCCTAGGGTCCCTGAGGGTGTAAATCTGGCCCTGATTAAGTACATAATATAAAACCTCAAAATAATATAAAATTTTCAAGATTATTATATTTTTAAATACAACATAAGAATATAAAATCTATACTGTATTTAACCTGTTATCACATTATTTATTTATTTTTTCAACATCTTTGCTTCCAACAAGGCTGCAAGCAACCACTAAATAAAGTTGGAAGTTACTGGAAGAGAAAAGATGAAGATTGTAGAGCAAGATAACGATTGACAGACAACTTAAAGGATTGCAAATTATATGAATCAGGAAAGCAAGATGAAGGAAGTGAATTCCAAAGAACTGATGTTCGAGGAAAAAAACTAGACAAATAAGAGTTTTTGGAGCACTTAGGAACAGTCACAGAAAAAGGATGAGACTTAATTGAATGACGAGTAACACAAGAATGAATTTTAATAGATAGCACAAGAGGCCCTAGCCCTTTAGAGCAGTGCCCATTATAGTATTTGTAGAAAAGAGAAAGAGAAGCAACATTACAACGATGTGATAATGGTTGGAGGTTGGCTGCAAGAGCAGGTCCAACTATGTTTACAATGTGTTTTTGCACCTTGTCTAAAAGAGAAAAGGCATCATTGGAAGATCTGACACAGATATGGCAACAGTATTCCATACAAGACCGGATTTGAGATTTATAGAGATAGAGATTAGAATCCGAAGTAAGAAAGTGTTGAGCTTGATAAAGTGATGCACCTTTAGCAGATGCTAATTTTGCAACGGATTTGATATATAGTTTCCAAGAAAGATAGGAAGTAAGATTTAATTCTAGAAGATGAAGGGTAGATGACTCATCGAGTACATTACCGTTCATAAACATAGGAAGATCTAAATTATTGCAACAACGATTGGCTGAAAAAAATTGAGTTTTATCTGAATTTAAGTTCACCAGCCATTGTAAGCCACATGCTGTAGCAGAAGTGAGATCCTTTTCAAGCTCAAATGCCTATTCCAAGCAATCAGAGAGTGTTGGCTTCTTTTCATGACAAGAATAAATGGTAGTATTATCAGCGAACAATGCCGCCTTAGATGTCTGGATGATCATTAATGTAAATTAAAAAGAGTATAGGGCCAAGAATTGAACCTTGAGGAGCCCCTGAAGTTACAGAATATGAAGAAGAGTGCTGTCCATCCAGGACAACTTTTATACTACCATTGGAAAGGAAGGATTCAATAATGTTAAAGATGTGACCAGATACACCATAAGAAGAAAGCTTATGGAGAAGACCAGTGTGCCAAACTTTATCAAAAGCTTTGGAAATGTCAAGAGCAATGGCCTTAACCTCTCCACCTTTATCTAATGCACAATAATACCTATCGGTTATTACGGTTAGCAAATCAGCTGTAGAATGAGAAGATCGAAATCCATATTAATGATGAGAAAGTAAGTTATTAGATTCATTGAACATTTGATAAACTGTTGAACATTTGTCAAAAGGAAGAAGAAAGATTTCTACCCAAGGGCCATCACAAAAAAAATTACGGAAAGAGCCCCAGTCAGCTTTAAGGTAGTTGTAAGAGGTACAATGATAGGGGAATTCAGATGATGTAGAAGAATGAGATAATAGCTTTAGAGAGATCAAACTATGATCAGAAGCACCTAAGGGTGAATATGGAGAAACTGAGCACTGACTAGGATCAGAAACAAGACATATGTCGAGTAGAGAAGGTAAATGATTCGGGTTGTGTGGAAAGCGAGTTGGAAAGTTGACTACTTGAGTTAGGGATTGAGAAAGGCAAATGTTGTGGGCTTTAATGTCTGCAGAGTCACTGACACTAGAGCCTAGCCATTCAGTGTGATGAGCATTAAAATCACTGACAACAACAATGTTGGCTGATGGATAAAGAGAGAGGACTTGGTCAATATGATCAGAAATAACATCAAAAAGAGTGCAGTCTTGAGATGAAGGAGAGCAATATAGAACAAAGAGAAAGGCAATAGAGTGGAGTGGTGCTAAACAAAAGCTAAACTAAAAGAATAGTCTGTGGATTCAAACCTAGTTTCCCGACAAATTGGTGAATTCTTACAAATGTAAATCCCAGGCCAAGCATGTGATTATTGGAGTCCTTTCGAATTAAAAGAAGATAACCATCAACACTAAGATCACAAGATGAGACAGCTGAACTCAAATTAGTCTCACAAAGAGCAAGTCTGGTGAACTTTCTTTTCAAGAGATAAGACTTAAAAGAAGAAAAGTTACTTCAAAAACCACGAATATTAGTGAATGAAAAGTGTAGAAAAATTAGTGTTAAAAAACTTGGTGATGATGATGGTTTTTTGTGTTTTATAGTTTTTGGTACTTTATTCATTCTAAAATTTGTTAAAGAACTTGACTTAAAGCATAGATAGTACTCAGTATACTGTTTAATAGCCCAAGTAATTGCCTCATTATTATTAATAAACCCTACACACTAAAAAAAAAAGGTAGAAATTTCTACCTTAGGGTAGGATATGTGATATACCCTTAGTAAGGTATAATTTTCTACCTTTTAAGGTAGAAAATTATATTAAAAACAATTATTTGTCATACAATTTTCTAACTTAAAGGTATAATTTTCTACCTTATAAGGTATAAAATTATACCTTACTAAGGGTATATCACATATCCTACCTTAACTAAAAATTTCTACCTTTAATTTTTAGTGTGTAAGCCATAACATAGGGCTCTAAATGTTGCCTTGGCAATGCACACCAAAAGTATAAACAGGGACACCATCCATGCACAACATGGCACTGTTCATACTTTGATATTTTTCTTCTGTTGATGAAATCAGCCTCTTTGAGAGCTACTACAGAGTTCGGGAAACCTGACTACCAGCCAGCCTTAGAACCATAAAACTGAGTTTTAGAGCTGTACCCTCATTAGGAGATAATAGAATGAGTTGCCTAGTCATAAAAACAGAGACACAAGCAAAATCCATGCATTGAGTCAAGAAGATCCAGCATTCAACATCCTAAACTGGAAACAATGTATTAAAAATACATTTGCATCAGCCTAATAGATGATGGCTGGTTAACAGATAGAATCTGTTTACCCTTTAAGTCTTTGCCTAGGAGGCCTTTTACATGACAGTAGCCGGCAAATTTTGGCCACACACCCTAAAATGCAAATTTTGGCCACAAGCTATACACCCTTCTATTAATACAACCTCCCGTTTATAAGATTTGAGAATACATTTTAACCCAGTCTTATTAAGACCTCCTAATTTATTAGATCTAAACAAAAATTTCCCCTTCCCCATTTTATTCCCATCCCCACTTTGTATTAACTCTTTCACACCTAAATATTTGTAAACAATAAAAATCAACACACTATATTTAAAATGATGAAATAGTGAAAGTAGAAATCATATTTACTCAAAAAAATTTTAAAATAATATTTTCTGAAAGAAAAATAAATATATATCATATATCTTTGAAAAGAAAATTCATATATCAATGCGGACACAAAATATTATGTGAACTCAAAAAAAAAAAAAAAATTTAATTATTTGAATAATTCAACTTTGTGATATTCTTAAAAATCAAAACTTAAAATTATCAGAATTTGGCAAAGAAAATAGATACAAATAGAGTGCTTAAACGTCTAAAAATCTGCAAAATTTTAAAAACGATCAATGACTTTTTCCTGTTTCTGATCATGCTTTTAAGAACCTATTACACTAAATAGTATGTACATAATTATCTTATCTCTTGTTTTATATCCTTTTAAGAATAAAAATGTTATAATTTCAACAAAAAAAACATTAACTAGGAAAATTTTCATTTAATTGTGCGTATATTTAATAGTTACTTTATATTTAACTTTTATTTCTTACCATATACATTTAAGAACATTGTTAGGAGACTTCCCCCTTCCCTTATGAAACTCTATTGACTGTTCCTGAAGCAAAAATTTGTTTATGGCGATTAATTAAGAAGACAAACATACAGCTATCTTTTAAAACATAAATGCATGTAGTTTTGATCAGGGTTGCAAAAAAACCTTTTTTTTTTGAAAAAAAACAACAAACAAACAAAAAAACCATGGTTCTTTTGATTTAAACTTTTTTTTTTTAAATAAGCTGGTTTAGTCAACTTTTTCAATTAAAAAGAAGCATTAGTCATTTTACTTGAGTAAATTATATTTTCTATTAATGTTTCTGCTGTAATTTATCAACCAATACATCATTATTCAATGTTCTGTATATAAAAACAAGCTTTGCTGCATTTTTAAAATTTTTTGCTAAAAGATTTAGCACATGAGCAGCACACCCATAAGTAACTATTCAGATACCTCTTTCAGATGACAATACTTGTCGCATTGATTTTATTTTAGCTGCATTGTCAGTCACAAAGCTTTTTACTGTTTACTTTTTATTTAGCATCCAAATTTATGTGTTACAGCTTTATTTTTTTACTTTATGCTTCATTGCTTTTATTATAAAGATTATTCTATTGCTCCTCTTGCCAATTGTGTAAGATATAAAATTATGGTTACAATTTTTTTTTTTTTTTTTTTTTTGTTATTTCACCTCCCCAAGGCCTAGAAGGCCACTACAGATGAGGAGGCTACTTAATTGTGGTTATAACCCTCTCTCAACTCTATAACTCCGAAACACGAACCTTGACGAACAAGGCCGCTGCGCGGAGAAACAAGTTGAGCGCGGTACTACCAGGGACGTGGTGGGGATCGAACTCGGAACCTCTCGCTTATGAAGCGAGCGCTCTACCACTACACCACTACCGCATAATTAATAATAAAAAAAAAAACCTCTTGTTTTTTTGTTTGAGTCATTGAGAGAACCCAAAATACTGTTGCAAATAGATAAAGAAGGATGAATAGCACTGTTTCTTGCAGTAATCGATTTGTTGATTAAAAAACCCTTCAGTCAATTGAACTTGCACTTTAAGAAACAGAATTTGCAATGTTTGTATTTGATCAATTTGCATTGGTTAAGGAAAGTAAAAAGAGGTGTTTTGAAAAGTTTTTGAAAAGTTGAGATCATAATAAGACTTTTGTTTTTCTGTTATTAAAGTTTTGCTCTATTTTGCAATAACACTTCATGACGAATTTATATCTTTTATGTTCAAGCCAGTCAATTTTACTAACAATTCTAAAAACCAAATAAGCTAATAAAAACTCAGTTTATTAATAGCAGTCATAGAAAATCAGGTGTATCTTTTTTGCAGAGGTTTTTGGGGAAGTGTGTGAAACAAAGCGTTTATATCTGGTTAAAATAAAAAATTTGTTTTTATTGAAATAAAAGCGATTCAAAAACCACTAAATGTATCTACAGTTCTCGACTTTAAAGTAGATAAAAATCATGAAAAAATGTCTTTTTACCAAAATATAACAAAAAATTTATACCAAAAAAGGAAGAAGAGAAAGGCAAAGTAGAAGAGAACGATAAGGAAAAAGAGGCAGCCGAAGAAGAGATTGATAAGGAAGAAGAGGCAGTCAAAGAGGATAGAGCTTCTTTTACTGGATTATTACAAGACTTAAAAAAAAGTGATGCTGATTTGCCTGAGTACTATTATGATTAACATTAATAAACTAACATAGTAATTTTAAATAAATTAATATTTTGATAAATGTTATTTTTATATAAATTTATAAATATTATTTATGTCTTTGCACCATAATCTTATTCATATTATATTTTTTTGTATAACTGAATAAAATAGAAAATTCGTATCTATGGAAACAAATAAAGCGATTCCAATAAAACTCAAAAAATTGTTGCTAACAATTGCCAAATGCATCAAAAGTGCTCGACTTTAAAATTGTTATAAAAACTAAAAAACTTAATAATTTGAACTGAATTTTTTTAAGAGTGTCATATACCATTTGTAGTATAGGAAAATAAAATAAAAAATGTTTCTACCCCTCAAACGGTATAAATAAAATACATGAAAAAATTTTTTCAAAAAATTCACAATATAAATAAGAACGTATAAAATCATAAAACAAAAAAGTAAATTTTTTTGACCTAAACTTAATTATTGGTATTTATAAAAATTTTTCTGAACCCAGAAATTTCAGTATAAATTTTTTATTTTATGAAAAAGGAGTAGATGCGAATTTTACCACTTTGCCAAAAGAAGTAGTATTTTTAAACATATATTTAAGTTTAATTGAAATATTGACATCTTTTAAACAATATTGAATAAATTAAATAAATAAAAAATAGATACTAGTTTGTTAAAATTACTGCATATTAGTTCTTGAAATTTTATCAGATATTAAATGAATAAAAGTTTGTTAAATAAACATACCTGTATGATATTTTTTTATTTTACAAGCCAATTCATCAACATCATTCTCAATTTTTTCTGTAGAAATATTCAATAAAATGACAGAAGCTTTGAGATGATCCATTAAGATTGTCTTATTTTTGTTTAAAATTTCTCCAAATAGTTCCACTTTATCACAGTTTTGATAAAAATCTTTATACAAATTAAAAAAATATATACTATTCTTTTCATAAAGGTTTAAATAAAACAATAAATTTTATAAGGAATTTTATAAAGAAATTTTATAAAGAAGAGTAAGAAAAAAGAAAAAAAAAGAAACAAAAAAGAAAACTTTTTTTGCTGTAATAAAAATTCTTCACATTAAATAATCCCTCTCTCTCTCTCTCTCTCTCTCTCTCTCTCTCTCTCTCTCTCTCTCTCTCTCTCTCTCTCTATCTCTATCTATATCTAAATATCTATATATATATATATATATATATATATAAATAAAAAAAAAAATATATATATATATATATATATATATATATATATATATATATATATATATATATATATATATATATATATATATATATATATACAACCCGTAGATGTTGTCCGAAAGTTTTTTCCATATTTTGTTGACAAAAAGTAAAAATTAAAATGCAAGACCGGAATTATTTTTTTTTATCAATTGATAGACTGCCTGCCCCAACCAAACCCTCAAAATTGATTGGATTTGTCCTTCATTAAATAGCTACTTGTATTAACCAAAACCCTCAATTAATGTATGGACTTTCACTGTGCCTATTTTTTAAGTATTTATGTCAATAAAAATATTTATTCAAAAATTAATTGCTTAAATAAAAATTAGTAAAGAAGCAAAATAATAAAAATAACACAAAATAATAAAACTAAAACAGCTTTATGTCGCATGAAATTGTTTTTTTAACTTCTTTTTTCTTAAAGATTCAATTAGAAAGAATTTCTGTTTTTTTGGCACTGAAAAAGATTACAAAAAGTGTTTTAATTTTAAATAAACACAATTTAATTTAAATTACCCTTTTATAATATAAATATAGCCAATCAACCAAATACTGAAGTTAATAGCTTTTTTCAAATATTACATAAACATTTATTTAAAAAATAAACTTAAAATTAAGAAAACTAAGAAGAAGAAAAAAAAAAAACCAAAAAACCTTTTTTGTAATCATCACACATAAATGGTTGGCATGAGTTTTGTTCACCATCATCAGCAACAATTGAACTAAACTCTCCTTTTTTTAAAAATAAAACATGTTGATCACTTTCAGTTAAAAAATGCGTGTTTATGTCATCAAATGCTGACATGTCATCATCATATTTCTAAAACAAATGAAAAATGATTTTGAAGCCCAGTTTTCAATACTTTAAGAAAATCTAATACTTTTTAAATTTTTTTTCAATGATTTAACTGAACTATTTCTAAATATCTATTTAAACTTCTTTTTATATTATATTTCTTTTTATATTATCAAATAATGACATGTCATCATAATATTTCTAAAAAAATGAAGAATTACTTTGAAGCCCAGTTTTACTTAAATAAAATCTAATTTTTACTCTAATAAAATCATTTTTCACGCTTTTTCCAATGCAATGATTCAATTGACCTACTTTTTAATTTTTTTTTTTTAATTCTTTTAATAAAAAACTGATTTAAATTTCTTGAAGACTAATGCTCTGTACATATAAGTTTGTAACCTAAGAAGTGCATTACTCCTAATACCCAACTTGAGTAGTCAATAACTTTCATATAACTAAAATTTTAAATTCATAAAAACATGATATTTTTTAAAACTAAAAAGTTAAATTTTTAAAACATTTGGGCTAATACATAAATAATTTAAAGTGGAAAACAATTCATTTTAATTTACCTATTTAAACTTTCCATTTCAATTCTTTTCATATATTGTTTGTTTTTGTTTTTATTTTTATGCCAAAACAAGTTCAAAAGTTAATCAAGCAAGTGATAGAAGTTTACTTGAGCAATGACTATTACTTATTTTAAAATGCTGGACTTTTCTGTAAAGCGTTTTAATAGTATTTTAATAGAATATGTATAGAAACAGTAACTGAAATTAAAAATTAAACTTTAATTTGAAACAGATAAACAAAAAAATAAATTATTTATCTTTAAAAGCATTATATAAAGTTATATAAATTAATATATTAATATAACCTTTGATTTAAACTAAATTTAAATCCATAAAAAAACTTGATTGATAGTTGAAAAGTTTTATAAAACAAGTTAAGCAAAAAATTGTTTCTTCAA
>NC_088921.1:31110000-31117500 GCF_038396675.1 Hydra vulgaris
GAGCTCAGGACAGCTACATCTCTTGGAATTTTCATGCTATTGACGAAAATTGGAGACTACATCACTGGACACCCCATGTCCAACAGTTCCCAGGCAGACACACAGGTATCTTAATTGAAGGAAAGCTGGATTCTTTTTTAGAAAATCTAAATTTGCCTGCTGATTTGCCAATGTACTGCGTGAACGACTAGGCAAGAAACATGAAACTTGCAGTCAAATTGTCAAAGCGCCTTGACCAATACTTGTGCAACAATCATACTTTGCAATGTGCAGTTCGAGACTCATTTGGAATGACTGCTAGAATGAATGATGCGTTGCAAACATGCAAAGATTTGGCTTCTTTAACTCACCAGTCAACAGTTGCAGCTGAGTTGCTTGAATCAAAATCAGACGCTCAAGGAATCAATTTTAGACAGTTACGCCAATCTGTTGACACAAGATGGAATAGTGAACTGGATTGCATGGCTTCTGTCCTACATCTAAAGAGTGCAATTATCAGCTTATGTTCAAATGAAGATATTTTTTCTTCAAAGACCATCAGTGCATCACAGTAGAAATTAATCAAGGGAGCAGTAGAACTTTTGGCACCACTTAATGAAGCTACAGAAACGTGGTCGGCTGAGTCTATTCCAACAATTAACACTGTCGCTGATTCTCTTTATTTAATCCATGACAAAATTGATCAATTTATTGAGACGGATGGAAAAAATGGCTACGGTGTCTTGTATGCAAAAAACTTGAAAAGCTGCATTGAGAAAAGATTTCCTCCTTGTCACACTGGAAACTTATTGAGTGCTGCAGCAAACTACTTAAATCCTGTTTTAAAGGGACTTCACTTGAAGCTCTTCAAAAAATTTCAAACAACGAAAGAATGGTTAGCCTCACAGGTTAAGGATAATGTTGAGTGCCAACTTGTTGCCAGAGTCCTTTCAGCAGATTCGTCCCCTAATTGAAAACTGAAGCGCAAGTTAAACGTCAGACTTGAAACACAAGAGCCAACATCTGAACTGAATCCTATTTTGAGCGAAATGTGCCAGTATGAATATCTCCCTGATGCCAAAAAAGACATTCCGATTCTTGATTGGTGGAAATTGCATTCAAATATATTTCCAAGAACTCTCTTCATAACTTGACAAATTTTACTATTCCAGCAAGTTCAACTAAATCAGAGAGAGTTTTTAGCTCAGGTGGAAATGTCGTCCGATCATCCAGACACAACCTACACCCAGAAAAAGTAGAACAAATCATCTTATTCAGAGAAAACATTGTCTTGTTGGAAAAGTTTGGCAAAAAAGTTCTGAAATAATATTTGAAAAAGTTGTTTACATTTGAAAAATGTCATTTGTATCTATTTGTCAAAACCATGTATACATTTTTTTTTTACTTGGATTTTAATAAATTTGTTTTCAAAAATTGTTAAATTTCTTGTCTCGTCTCGTTCTTGGTCTCACGAGAAGTACTAACTTCTCGTCTCGGTCTTGTCTCGGTTTGAAAAAACCTAGTCTCGCTCATGGTTACCATAAAACAAACAGTTCCAAAAAAGTTATTCTGTCTGCAGATGCAATTGCTCTGTTGAAAGAGCCCAGCATCTTGTGCTCTTTGTGACTTTTCAGTGTTGTCTTTGTTATAAATATTTTTGGAAATTAATGTATGTGTTTAGCAATAAATGTTAATTACTTATTACATTTTGTTTTTGTCAATACATATGAAAAAAATTTTAAAGTATATTATTATAGTTTTTAAACATAGTTTTTTTTTTTGTTTTTTTTTAATTTATTATGAGTTTTTAGCTGGAATTGGCCATTCTAACCCACTATGGTTTTTTACTACCATGCATAGTAATAACAAAAATTCTACCCTATAGTGTTACTAAATTATTGCAAGTATCAATACTTTAAGTAAACAACAGCTCTTCTACTTGTCTTGTTATATTTATCCCATATTGTTTGCAGACTCTTAAACAATCAAAAATCAGGTGCCCTATTTTTTCCTAACAAAACCCCCATATTTGATCATGATGTCATGGAAATGTTACCTGCAAGCAAGATAAATTATTTTTTATTGAGGTACGTTTCTTTGGCAATAGCAGTGCCTTGAATGAATCCAGTGTTGGTCTCTATTGTACTCCTGCAAGTACTAAAAATTATTTTTTCAACATTCTACTGTACTATGGTTTCTAAGACCCAATTTTATGGCATAAATTAATAACTTTTAAAAACAAAATAAAATAATAATTTTTATTTCTTATAAATTATAATTATGTAATAAACATATTCAAACTGATTAAAATAAAATATTGATAAATAGTTATAAATTATATATTTTATACATAATATTAAAAAATCAATTTTTTTTAAATATAAAAAATAATTTTTCTTTATGTAGCATTTTGCTCAAAAAAGTTTTTTTGAACAAAAATAAAAAATGGCAAAGAACAATATACAAAAGACAGATATAAAAGTAAAAGTTCAGATTGGTTGAGGGGAAAAATTACATTGTTTAATAGTGTGTTTCTATCAACCTTTTCTAGTCAGTCAATTCCATCAAGATCTTTTGGACTAGCAAGTTTATCATATTACAAATAAACTAAACAGACCAAAAAGATTGGTAGTATAATTTTGACAAAATATCTTTGATATAGCAAGCAGCAGGTATAGCTGCGCGTTGGTAAAAGAAACGCGATTTAGCGTTGTTTTTGAAACAACTAAACTGTAATCCATCTTGGGCCACTTAAGTTAAAAAATGGTTTTATTTTTACAAATGAAAAAAATTTCAGAAAAGATTTCTCACCACATGCTAGCACATAATACTAATAAAATTAGTGCAGAGATAATATTTAACCACAATTTTGGTGAAAGTTCTTATTATAAAGCTTATAAACAAAAATTTAATACTGCTGTCAATCATTCTGATTTAATTTATTTATTTGTGACAACTGTCACACCACTCCGTTTGAACTCGAAAGATGATACAATCTTATCGAACAATTGCTGTCATGGTTTTCTAAAAGTTGAATACACAAAAGAACCCAAGGAGCGTATTTTAAAAGAAAAACATGATACTGACGTCACATGATTTTGACGGGCAAATTAATAAGTTAAAGACACTACTAATTTTTTTGTCAAAAATTTTTTGTCTAAAATTAAAATGAAATTTATTATGACGTTAATTGATTGCAATTTTTTAAATATATTAACTGGATCAAAATTAAATCAAGTTTGTCCGACATGTGAAAATAATCTCAATGGTTTTGTTAAAGAACAGGATTTTAAAACCACAGAAACACTCGACCCAAACCTAATATCTTACAGTTTAGTCCACTATATTCTTGGTTACCATTTTTTGAATGAATTGTTACATATCATTCAGATATAATTTTTGTAAATTGCAATTTCGTGGTACTAATAACAAGAGTTACAAAGAAAAAAAAGAAACAGAAACGGTTTTTTTAAAACTTACACTTTCACGATAACCCGAAAGTAAAAAGTTATAATGTCGATACATAGTATTAATATTGGGTTCAAAATATGTTATACAGTTGACTCTCGACTACTCGACTACTCGATTTTTCGAACTTTTGTGTATGTCGAACTTTATTTCCGGTCCCTTGCGCACTCGCTTGAGCCAAAATCCTCTCAGTATCTCGAACTTCTTTCCCGATCCCCTGAAAGTTCGAGATATCGAGAGTCAACTGTAGTATTATAGTAATACTATACAATATTAATACATATTATTAATATTGTATAGTAGTATATAATGCAATATTAATACATAGTATTAATATTGGGCCCAAAATATTTGGTAACAGAAACCATAGTGCGCTGTTGTAAAAGAGAATATAATATTTGTTTGTATGTCATTCTTTGTAGACAATCTAGGATGTTCCCATAAAAAATGTTAACAAGTTTGTCTGATGTTTTTCTTATATATTTGCAAAGGTTTTGCCATCCCAGCGAATAACTGTATACTTTGGCAAGGCAAATTTCTCTTTGATGTGTAATGATTCTTTTTTTCTTAAAGTTTAAGTTGTTTTAAAACTTTTCCGAAATCTTCCATTATCTTAAAGAACATTTTAGTATTTTGCATAAAATTCTATAAAATTCTTTCTTTAAAAACGTTCTTGAAGGTTCTAAAATATTCTAGAAGATTTCTGAATTTTCGGGAAAATGTTTAAATGATTGATTCCAGAATGTTCTACAATCTTTCAGAATATTCTAGAAGGTTTTAGGAAGTTCTATAAACTTTCTCAGCGCACTTGAACAGACCTAAATATTCTGGATTTTCCTTGAATAAAATGGAATTTTTTAGAATCTTATGCAATGTTATGGGAAATTCCACAGTATTTTGGAAACCTGTTTAGAACCTTACACAATATTTTAGATCCTTTCTTTGTTCCTTTTGAACTTTAAGCAATAATTTTTCTATAATAAAAACATTATGCATTTGGTGATCTAGAGCTTTTATGATTATGTACAGTATGATAAAACTTAAGATGAGGGGGAGGAGGGGAGGGGATGGGGGAAGAAGTTAGTAAAATGTTAAAGTTGTGCTAGAGAAATAATATTTTCACACTTGCCATCACAGGACTTATACCTAAAGATTCTGAGCAACTTTATACTTTTTGAACAACCCTTTATATATGTATATATATATATATATATATATATATATATATATATATATATATATATATATATATATATATATATATATATATATATATATATATATATATATATATATATATAATATTTATATATTACAGGGTTATTTATTCTTATATGCATGTTTATTCATTTTTGAATGCGCCTTTATTTATTTTTGTATGCTTCCTTATTAGTTCTTTTATGCGTGTTTATTCATTCTTATATGCGCGTTTATATGCGAATCAACTACCCATAAAATTTCTATTATAATTTTATATAAACAATAAATAGGCTTTTATGTTTTTATATAGATAAATTAGGTTATTGCTACTGCTATTTATTTAAAAAATGGTTGCCGTGCCAGCGTTGGATTTATGTAACTACGCATATGGTTGTAAAATGGAATTAAATTAAACTCTGTAGTATCCATAATAATTTTAAATTTCTGATTACCCCATCCGTAATTGGAGGCGTTTCTCCCTATTTGTACGTATGCTTTATAGAAGAAAAAAAAATTTCTATTGGATTAAGCTGTGGCGTGTTTGCTGGCAGATACTTAACAACTATGTCATGAGAGGGTAGTGTTTGCCGAACAGAAAGCCTCCAGTGGAATTTACAATCGTCTATAACAAACACCGGCGCTTCCACATCGCATACCTAATGCAGAAAAATTTTATTTTATTGCTTTTTGCGTACAAAGATTGTTTTCTTGTACGCATATTTCAAAAATATTTTTTATTTGAGCGTTTATAGATCTTTTATCTCGTTTTTTAACAGAAAACGACTTGAATGCATTCATGTCGTTAATTCTCCTCTATTAACTTAACAACAAGATTTTGAATTGTGCGCTTAGGTAAATTAAGAGAAGTGAAAATGCTTGTTGTAAATTCATTTCTTTCAACTAAATGCTTAAGCATTTCAATGTGAATTTTTGTAACATTTTCCCTTGTTTTTCGATTGGCACTGATATTTTCTCTTCCATCCATAGGGTAAATAAGGAGCACCGGCTCCTTTTTTTTTTCCTCGTATTATTATATAATGAAATTAATTCGTTTTTAAATATAAACATTTTTTACAGATTTGAAAGCATTACAGCGTTGCGTTTCAAAATTTGCTCGAAAAGAATTTAATTTATTTTCTTCTTTTCTTAATAACGATCGTTTTTATGACGCCAAATTGTTGGTTTTTCTGATTATTAATCTAACAACAACACGCGTTTTTAAAAAATTTTTTAAGAAGTTCTCTTGTTTCTGTGCAATGTTTGTCCGAATATTAATTTCACATTGCCTTAGACTACTTAAAAAAGATCTATTTTTAAAACACAAACTTTACGCTATTTGCAACAGTAGTTTTTTATTATATCGTTGATGATTTTCCTGTTATTAGCTTTTTAAATTGAAAGTTATAACCCAATTTATATATTTAAATAGTGATATAAAAATATCAATTAAACAAAATAACGCAAAACTAATTATAAAAACAATTACCAGTTTCTTCTTGGTGGACTCCCCTGTTCAGAAAAAAATCAAATTAAGTGCAAAAGAAACAGAAGAAATTAAAATTACAACATCAGATTTACCTTCTGCAGACAATTACACCAATTTTAGCTGGCCAATTTTGTTTCGAAAACGAGTGGCTTTGTTTTTGACAAAAAAAGCTTGGTTGCACTACCTGCCAAAAACTGAAAACACTTAGCGTAGAAGCCAAGTTGGGAGTGAAAATATCTAAAGAATGGTTCATTTATGAAGTTTCTTAATATGGTGAAGATAGAAAGCAACAGTTAAGTTCGTTACGTAAAAAATATTTGATCACAAAGAATCTGCTGGACATCTAGCTGCATTAAAGATGGAGGTAGAAGCTAAAAAATAGACTCTGTCAAAAAATATTTTAAAATCTTTAACACGTGAGAAAATTGTAACAACAATCATTTTTCGCACTGCATATAACTGCATTTTTCGAACTGCATATAAAGTTGCAAAAGGAAACCAGTCTTTTAATAACTTTGCAATGGAAATCGATCTTCAAGAAATTAATGGAGTTGAAATGGGTCGTATTCTTCATTCTACAAACGTATGCCTTAATATGGTCAATCATATAGGTAACGAAACGAGGAAAAAAATTATTACAGAAGTCATAAAGTCAAAAAGTAAGATTTCGATAATAATTGATGAGTCAACCGCTATAAGCCAAAAATCGACACTGATAGTGTACATTCGGTGTTGTGTAAAAGGCGGAATAAATTCACCAATCAGTTTAGTTTTGGATTTAGTGGAGCTTGAAAGTGTTATGGCTAAAGGGCTATTTGATGCTTTACTTGAATGTCTTCATTCTCATGGGATGAAATATGAATATTTGAAAAATTATTTAGTTTCTGTAGCATGTGATGGCGCAGCAGCAATGTTAGGATGCAAAAGTGGCGTTTTCAAATTAATCACTGAAAAGTTTCCTTTTGTTATAGTTTGGCATTGTGCTAATCATAGACTGGAATTATCAGTAGGCTATTCTATTAGGGAGATCTCAAGTATTAGCAGGTTCAAATCATTTCTAGATAAGCTTTACGTCATGTATCATGCTTCCCCCAAAAATAGCAGAAAGTTACGTTCATGCGCAGAATTACTTAATATTCAGCTGCTGAAAATTGGTCGAATTTTAAATACACGTTGGGTGTCATCTAGTTTCCGTTCAGTTTTTGCAATATGGGAAAATTATGAAGCGCTGGTGAAACATTTTGAGGAAGCGATGGTTGATCCTACAAGGACAAAAATGAAAAATCCACTTATACAGGTTTAAAAAAAAAATTACATCTACAGAGTTTTTAATGGATCTAGGATTAATGTGTGATGCTCACGTACAA
>NC_088921.1:31120000-31167500 GCF_038396675.1 Hydra vulgaris
TTTAAAAAAATGCTCATTTTTAATGCATATTCCCAATATTACTCAGGTTATTTAAAAAAAAAGAAGGGGAAAATGGGTTACTAGGGGCTGTGGTAACTTTGTTTAATCACCTTTCTGTGGTAACTTTGTTTAATCACCTTTCTTGAAAGTTAAGCACTATCTTTTGTGATTCTTTAAAAAATGAAGCCTTAGCAATAAATACACAATGATTTTTTACGCCGTAGCGCTCTCATTTTGTTCAATAAACTTAAAATCTTAAAAGATTTATACTTTTTACCATAATATCACAATATTAAATGTTTTTTAAAACTTTAGTTACTGTAAAACTTCACTTCATATAAAGCAACGAGCAACGAGAAACGACCGGGTAAACTCCACTTTATCTATATTGTTTTTTTCGTTGCTTAAATTCACGATATTAAATAACGAAAAACGGCTAAGTAGTATTACAAGGGTTTTTCCGTCAAAACGGTAAAAATAATAAATGCACGAAAAAGAAAAAAATACTCTTAGTGTAACAATGTGTAAGTGTAAAAAAATACTCTTAGTGTAACAATGTGTATGTTACAGTATGGTACATCGATGTTTTTCGTGCATTTACCATTTTTACTGTTTTTACTGAAAAAGTTCACCTCTTTGTATCTATGTTATAATGTTAAAACCGTCAATAATTAAAATCGTTAAAATCGGCCGACACTACTTTAGTTTGAAGCCTAATCCGTTATTTAAAATCGACTTTTCAATTAACCGAGATTACTCTTAGTGATACGGCACATTTTTGTCCAGACAACATTTATAACACCAAATAAATATAATATTAGCAATATGTATTTAAATCATACTTATGTATTTATATCAATAGTTATTATAAATAACTATTATTTAAGAAACATGTGGTGTGGTTGCTATTAAATTAAAAATAAAATAGCTTATCTTTTAGTGGTTTAACATTTTACTATATAAAAACATAATAATACTATGTATTATTAATTTAGTAATATGTAAAATTATTTTATATTTGGTGTAGTAACTTTTTAAATTTGTCTTTTCATTTTAAATTCAAAGAAAAAATATATTTTTCATTAAAGGGTGTAAATAAAATTCATTTTGATGGTTACTAACATTTTATCAGTTTATGCTGGTGGATGATAAAGTTTTGTTTAGACTGAAAGGGACAAAAATCCAAACATATTTTTAAGTGTTTGGGTACATATATTTATATCGGTAAGTAATAAATATATTTTTACATTAAAAAAAACCCAATCTTTTAATCATGACATTTAAATTACTATAAAGTTAAATGACACATAAAAAAGCTAACATTTTTGCTTGATTCTTAATAACCATTAACAAAAGTTATTCAAAGTTTTTGATATTAAAAAATTGTTTAATTTTAAGAACAACTAAACTTGAGATAACATTTTAATTAGTATCTTTTTATCTCTAGTGTTTTTATAATTTATATATGACTTATTATAGATGTAATTAAATTTTTTTACTAGTACCTCGTAAAAAAAGACTGTTTTGTTTTTATAATTTGTAAATAATTTTTTATAAATTTATATAAAGTTTAGTATAGTTGTATAAAGATTTCAAGAATGAATTAGATTTAATAATGTTGAAAAATAATTTAATATTGATAGATTAAAAAATAAAATTATTACTGTGCAACAGTTATGTCTATTGGATAGCAATACGTCAAGTTCATTATTCAAGTGTCTGCATAAAATAGTTTTGAAAAAATTTATAATTATCATTTATGATTTAAATGATGATGATTTAAAATTAAACAATTAAAATTTTAAAATGCAAGACTATTTGGTTGAACTAATCTATAATATAAACTATAATATAACATTTATAATCTATAATATAATATATATATAATTATAATCTGTATATAATATTTTTAATATTGCTACTGGAGTTCCAGCAAAAACTTTGCTGGAATAAAATGTTTGTTGCTTTTGTTAAAGAAACACTTTTAAGAAAAAATTAATTTAAAAATTTCTTTTATTTCTAATCTGTTTTTTTTATAAACTCAACAATTGTTAAGATTATCAGTTTTTCACGCCTGAGTCATAAAAAGTCTGAACAAAACAGTTTTCTGATTCAAAAGTTCACCTTTTGAATCAGAAAACTGTTTTGTTTGTTCTTTTTGTCTACTTAATATATTCATACAGACTATTAAAAATCCTGTCTCCATCAATACTTTCTATAATCACTTTTTTATATGGTGCTTATAATCCAACAACTTGTTGCCAAAAATAATTGAGCCCTGTCTTTTAAGTATAGTAGAAACATTTTTTTTTGGGGGGGGGGAGGGAATTGGAATTCAGGTGTTTTAAAAAATGATGTTAACCTTCTTGGACATCACTAAGTGTTTTTAAAATGGTGAAATCTTTCTTAACATCACTAAATAATTTTGAATTTTGGCAACCTTGTTTGACGTCTCACAAGGTGTTTTTAAAAATGAGGATAATTTTCTTGGATGTCTCGAATTGTAAAAATTTTTGAAAGTTATGTCTGTATAAGAATTAAAAAGCCAGTCTAAAAGTTCATACTAATTCCATGCCTATGTGTATTAAAGTAATCTGGTGCTGGGATCATGATCATCATCAAAAAGAAGTCATTTAAGAATTATCAGAAGGTTATGAGAAAAAGAGTTGACGAAGAATAGATTAACTAATTTGTTATCTGTTTTTAATATTTAATTCAGTTTCATTCTAGTTTTATGATATAGAATATTTTTTATAGTATTTATTTTTTAAATAAACAATATTATTTTAGAAAATTTACCATGTCTAAAACATTTGGAAAGAAATATGTTTAAAAATGATTATCAGGTTAATATTTTTAATTTTTTAATTCTGTATATAATCTAATATTTATAATTATTCATTGTGTTATAAATTTTTAAATTTACTTCATATTCTGTACATATGAAATTTACTTCAAATTTTGTACATATGCATTAGGATATTGTCAGGGTCCATTTATATTCCCTATAACATTTTAAAGTTACGTTACATATTGTAGCGAAAACGAGATTTGTTACATTACATGCAAAATGTCCGTTATTTTTATGTAACCAAGAGGTAACATTTTACGTAACACTGTAACGTAACGCTATGCACAAAATGTCCGTTATTTTTATATAACTGAGATATAACATATTACGTAGCAACACGTAACATTTTGACCTAATGAGACATAACATTGCAACCTATGGTATCTTTCTAATTAAATGTTTTTTTTTAGGATACATATATATATATATATATATATATATATATATATATATATATATATATATATATATATATATATATATATATATATATATATATATATATATATATATATATATATATATATATATATATATATATATATATATATATATATATATATATATATATATATATATATAGGGAGAGAGAGAAATTTAGATTTAAAGAAATGACTTAGTGAAAGAGAGAAATCAAGCTGGTAAGATAGATTATAGAGTGTTGACAGATATTGCACCACATGTTAGAATGTTGCAAATTATACAAATAATTATCTAAAGCTAATTAACATATTCTACGTAAATATGTCATAAAAAATGCTGACATTTTGTATACATTTTTGTTTGTGGGTTTATAAAAACTCATGAAATATTATGCTTGTATTATTCACCATAATTAATGCATTATTAAATACTGTATTATTAACGCATTATTAGGTACCGTAACTCATGAGTTACAGTATTTAACAATATTGTTTTATTAGCAATATTATTTAAGTATTTGATTATTTATGTATTTGATTTTTGAAAACGCATTAACACGCTTTTCAAAACTTTTGTAATTAAAAAGGTTTTTAAAAACAATTAATCCACGCTTGTGGGTTAGTTTAAAAAAATACTTTTTAAAGGTTTAAATGTAATGTAATGAAAAATATAAAAAAAGTACCTTTTAAAAAGTACCTTTAAAAGTTAAAATAACTTACGATACTTAAGCAATCTAAGCTTATTACCTTTAAAAGTATAACCAATCGGGACATAACATAACATAAAACATTTAAGAATTAAAATGTAATCAAAATATGTCACAAATATAAATTTTTTTACATTATGTCTTTTTTTTTAAGGTGTAACAAATTAAGATGTAACATAACGTTAAAAAAATCTATGTTTGAGACGTATTTTAGTTATGTCTCAAATCTAGAATTAGTTACGTTACGTTACATCTTAATTGGTTACACTTTATAAAGTTAAAAAAAAAACATTTGAGACATGATGTTGCGTATTGAGACTATTTTTTTTTTCGTGACAAAATAACTAATTGAGATAAAGCTATTTTACAATAAAAATAAAATATAAGATAGTATTTAATAATACAGCAATGATTTACTGCATTATTAAGTTTATTTACTTAATATTTAATTAAAAATTAGAGAATGTAACTTTGTTACCAATTGTCAATTAGTTATCTGCTTACTAATGATTCAACACAGGCTGCATTTAGCTTCATTCTTATATCTCATGTTCTCGATCTGAAGCAATTTTGAATGTGAGTTTAGAAGTAAAGTTCGTTATTATTTATTTTTATTTATCGTTATCATTATTTTATTATTTATAGGAAAAAGTTCTAAAAATTTTTTGCCCCTCAACTTTGATATCTCATTAAAGGGGTCCTAAAGCGCCAAGACTGTGTTCATGTCTTAAATAAACCTTAGAAAATAAGTTTAGAGTTAATTAAACTTACCTAAACCAATTATTTATTGAGATATTAACAAAAAAAATTTCAGCTGTTTTGTAACTTCGCCATCTTATTTTTATTTCTAAATCTAATATTAGGCTTACGATTATGTTTAGTTTTCTCTCGTAAAATATCTGGTTTGTTTAATGAATGGTGTGTTCACTGTATAGGTTTTTTTTTTAAATTTAATTTATGGTCAAGCTTGGGTTTTCCCTTAATTTGCGGTTATAATAAAACGTTTTTGCTGCATTTCAGTTTATGAAGCGTTTCAGTTCTCAGATGTCATTTTTGACAAAATGATAAGTGTAACTAAACTTGGATCTGACTTTGCTTAAAGAACCACTTTTATTTAAAAAATTTTGTTTTCACAGACAAATTTATTTTTGTATTTTATTATTACCAAAAAAATTTTTTGTTTGTTTTTAGATTTTATTAGAGCGACTTGTTTTTAACAACTCAAAGATTTAATCTCTCCGTTAAACTAATGGAGTTTAATGGAGAGATTAAGCTTTTTATAGTTATAAAAATTCTATTAATAACAGCAAGTCATCATTGAAATTTTTTTTTTTTTTATTATACCTGACATGAAAAAAAGGAAACCCCAAACAATAAAATATAGTTTCAACTTTAACTTTATTTTTTATTAATGTCAAAGATAAGCGCTTTAATCAACCAGATTTTTTTTTGAAAGAAAAAATCTGGTTGGAAGTTCAATTTTGAATACACTTAATCAAGTTTTTGTCCTGTATTTGTTAAATTTATGTTGTTCATCAAAGGTGTTTGTCAATAGTATTTTTTAAGTAGTTTTCCAATACCTTATTTTGGTGTCTTGGCAAGGCACCAAAATAGGGTATTGGAAAATTATCTTGCTAAATAATAAAATACAGACTCGGTTTATTATTTACACCAATGGTACTATAATAAGCATTCAAAAATGTTGTTTAATTTAAAATGTCAATATATATAAAAGATATAAAAGTTTTATTTGGAAGCTATTTAAACATAATAATCTTTCTGAGTCAACATTAATTTGTATTTCTTGTGAAAAAAATTTCATAAGAGAAGTCTTTCTATAAGCTGAGCATATTAGTTGTTGTAGTTTGGTGAATAGGCAAGATAAATTTGACTATTAAAACTATCATCAAGGAAATTGCATCATGGCCAAACAACACCTAACTTCATAGTATTAATTATTATTAAACCTAGGCTGTTATTATTATTAAACCAGACAAAGGCTGAGAAAACCAAAATTAGTTACACAAGCTAGAGTTTGTGTAACTAATTCTGGTTTTGACAGCCTACATTACAATTTACAATTTAATTCATAGTAAATTAATCTAGAATAATTTTTAAATCATTGTTAATCATTTTAAATTTGTTGTTTTAAGGTTTTCAGCTACTAAACACTTATTCAATTTTGATGCAATCTCTCTAAACAACAAATGGGACAAATTTCAATTGATGTTAACTAAAGAAAACCAATCGCATATTATATATATAATTGAATCCTGGTTTGATGAGTTTGTTATTTTTTTTGCATAGCTACATTAGTTACAACAAAAATCAAATCGAATGAGTAAAGGTGTAATGATTTGCATAAGAAAAGATTTACATAAGAAAAGAATCACAAGAAATACATTTCTATATGTTATTCACCTCCCCAAGGCCTAGAGGACCACTATAGTTAAGTAGGCGACTTTTTTTTTGTGGTCTCAATTCTTTAACTCGGAAACACGAACCTTGACAAACAAGGCCGCTGTGTAGAGAAACAAGTTGAGCATGGCACTATCAGGTATATGGTGAGGATCAAACTCGGAACTTCTTGCTTATGAAGTGTGTGCTCTACCACTATACCACATTTGGAACAAACAAATAACTCTACATTTAAATCTAAATGTTGTGAAATCAAACTTAAAGCAGAAAATATCCTTATTGGTGTATGTACAAACCCTTGCACTCAAATCACCAAGTAAAAATTGGAAATAATAATTCCATAAGAACCACTACCCACCTATTTAAACCACAATGCTTTTCAAGTATTTTAATAACAGGTGATTTCAACTGCTGTGACATTAACGGTCAAGTTGTTTATGTCAATCTAGAATGGAATATTTAGATATTCTCAATTCAAATTATTTAGTACAATCAGTTCTAGAATCCTTAATAACAACATCTTTGATCTGATAATCAGAAATGATCTAAATAAAATATACACAATTAATACGGTCCAATATCATTCAATTTTTACCTGGGACTTAAAGCTAAAAGACTAAATAGACTAAACACCTACACCATACAAAAATTGTTAAAACGCATCAAAAAGGTAACTATTCGAATCTAAACAAAGCATTTAACAGCACTAACTGCCACAAACCACTTAATAATAAAATGGTGTTTTATTATTAAGTCAAAATCTAGAATTTATTATAAAAGTTTATAAAAATATAATCAGTATTCATATACCAAAAATTTATTTAAATTCTAATAAAATAAACAAAAAATCTGCCGATCGGCACATTATCAAAAAAGCAGCTAGTTAAAAGAAAAAAAAATATTTTCTTATGAAGTCAGCTTCTGATTTGTATCATAAAAATAAATGACAAATAAAGAAAATTATAACGGAATCAATAAACAAAAATGTAAATCACCAAGAACATATAATAAACACACTTTAAATCCATCAGTAATCTTTTCACAATCTAATGTCTAAATAAAACTAGATTTCTTAGACAAAAACTAATCATCTGGAATCAGATATTTAAATTTAGATAACCTACACACTGTAGAACAACTTCTATGTTCTTCTATGTTCTAGGGTTCACTAAACACAATTAAGTAGTCATAAATTTACTTGAATGAATAGATATAATCACCAATTGTTTTAAACAGAGGATTTTATGATTAATTATGATTGGTTTACCTTGACTTTACTAAAGCATTTAATACAGTAGATCATAAACTTTTAGTAAAAGTTTAGTGTGATACTCGACAACATACACAATTTGAAAAGCTTTATCAAATTAAATCAAGCCATGAGCTTTATGAATGAGTTGCTTAGATTGTAGTTGATCTTTGAACAAGTTACTTATTAAAGGTTGTGGCCATCAAATACATTCTTTAACATTTTTTTTATTGAACTATTAAAATTTAAAATTATGTATTATTAAAATGTAAAAACTCCTTTGGTAAGTCAAGTTGTCTCTCAATGCTGAACTGAAAATTGGTCTTGTATAAAGTGCATCAACAGACCAAATAGTTTATGATAACCACCAAAGTAGCAAATGTGTTTATTTTTTTTTATGGGTTATTTGTACTTATTTGTTTAGATTAAAAATTTATTTTTTTTCTCCAGCCTCTAGCAAATAAAGTTCAACATAATCTATTCCTCAAATATTGGGTTGCATTCTAAATGCAGTACTTTTAGGTTGAGTACTTAAAAACCATCAAAAATTTTAATTTCATTTTTTTAAGTTCACTTTCTGTTTTTATTTAAATCAGATTTTTTTTTTTCTTTAATTTAAGTTATATTCCTTTACATTTTAACTTTATTTGTTTATAAGTATAATAAGAACGAATAAAAAAAAATTAAAACTTTAGAATAAAAAAAGAAAAAATGAAATTAAAAAAAATATATATCATTTAGGAATGGTTTGTTCAAGAGTATTTTTGAAAATTGTTCCCTGTTGCTTTGCATTTCAACATTGAACAACATTCAAAATTCCTGTACCAAAATTAGAAAAGTATCTTGAGGAATTTAGTTTTCTGAATCTCTCATTTTCACTTTCTTTCTAACCACCATTAAGATTTTTATATTCAGTCTATAAATGTTGCATAACTACCTAATTACCAGCATTAAACATGATGCTTTTTATGTGATTAGTAATTGTGTGAAATCTCCTTAGGAATTATATTGTAGTTTTAAAAAAAAAATTATTTTTTATAGTTGTTTTTTATGTTGTTAATTTTTTTTTCATTTTTAATGGTTTTTAGGGTGGTTCTTTTGTTGAATTGTTTGCTGTTGTTGGTAAAGATCCACTTTCAAAATTAAAAGTTTCGTCATCATCAGGTGTAACCAAAGAGTTTTGCAATGAAATTCGATCATACCTAATTAATATTGAAGGTGAGTCAGCGACAACACATATATCATTCCCAAAGAGTAGCAAACAAAGTCTTCATGCAACTCAACAATATCTGGTGTTTCAACTTTTTATTTACAGTAAAAGATCTCTATTTGTAGAAATCACAATACTCAATCAACTAAGTTGTAAGAAAAGAATTATCTTTTCAAGCAATAATCGAGAGGTAGTTATTACACCACTTTATGCAAAGTTGCCGCTTTCTTTTGTAAAAGCTAATTCATGGTGCAATTTATGTTTTGACCTTGAAAAAATTGTCATGAGTTCATTTGAAGGATCAAGATTTTCAGTTATTGATAGCATAGTTTTATCAGCAAATTGTAGACTAAAAAGATTATTCACATTAAAAGAAAGACCAGATTGCACTGAAGATATGCCTAAGAATATCAGTTTACCAGATGACATTGATATTTTCACACAGGTATTTTTCCAAATCAATCTTTTATTTATTTTAAATGTTTAATTCCAAAAAAAAATGTTCAATTCTATTAAACATTTTGTATGTTTAGGTTATTGATTCCATGTAATATTTTGTATGTTTAGGTTATTGATTCCTTATAATAAATTGTGTGTTTAGGTTAATGATTCAATGTAATATTTTGTGTGCTTAGGTTATTGTTTCCATATAAAATATTGTATGTTTTGGTTATTAATTTCATGTAATATATTGTATGTTTAGGTTATTGATTCTTTCAGTTTTATTGAAAGCAACACAAAGTTAAATAGTTCAGTAAAAAAAAATTTGCATATCAATATATCAAACTCTCATCTTGCATTTGGTTATCGAATCCGTAATCAAAGTGAGTCTACTGCAGGTGAAATTTTTACAGATCGACAAGTTAAAACCTCAAACATTCGTAATCAAAGTATAGGAAGTCTTACTGAACATCCATTAAAAGCCTTTGCTCTTGATGTTTCTGGAATAAATCAAACAAAAAAAGTTAGTGCTCCAGAAGAAAACAAAGAAACTGCTTATTCTAATAATATTGTTTCTTCTACAAAGTTGTTTATTCAACCTAGACCTCCAAAGGAGGTTGCTGGGAAAGTTCGTAGACCACGTGTAAAAAGTGCTGATCTGTCTGCTGCCACAAAGGCAAAAAATCCTCTACCTGCATTGTCAAAAAGTGCAGACAGTAGGTCAAGAGGAGAATCTAGTTGTAATTCAGAAAATGGTATGTTAAATGCAGTACAAAAGTTCAAAATACCATCCAATTCAGTCTCATTATTTAATAACGAGTTAAAATCTTCTGAAAATACTTTAAACAAACAATTTCGTAGCAAATCATTAACTATACTTCCAGATATTAAAAAGAGTGTTTCTCAGACAAAAGAACATTCTTTTTCCACTTTGTTAATAGCAGATGATATTTTTGAAAATGACTACCTTCAGAAGTGTTTAAAAAGCAACTGTAATGATGCATTGACTCATAGTAGTTGTAGCAATAGCACAAACAGTGATTTACTTTATTCGTCGAGACCACATTCTATTTCAACACAAAGAAGTCATAAAAATAGTGAGACCTGTTTAGAAAATACAGCAGAGTGTGCAATCCAAAAGTCTTCTAAGAACTCTATAATGTTTTCAAAAGAAAATAATTTATCTACTCAAGTTGTCTGCTCAGTAGATAAAAATACTAATGACACTAACATATCTAACAAACACAACAGTTCAGAAGATTTAAACAGTTCAGAAGATTTAAAGAATACAAATAAAAATATAAATGTTAATAAAATCCAAATATCAAATAATTCAAATATTCTTGATTTGAGTGAAGAAAATTTAGTTTTACACAACAGTAGATTTGAAACTGAAGAAGAAAATGAAAAACTAAACAAAACTTACAATGTTGCTCAGTTAACTAATCAAGTTGATGATAAAAATCAAGCAACTTCAGAAGAAATATTGCCAGGAAATCTAAATGTAGAACATAAAGATTCTAAGCTGCAAAGAAAAGTTGACAAATTACCAAAATATAATCCTGTTAGAGAGTCATATGAATCTGAAACAATGTCATGGTTAAATTCTTCTATAAATAAATCTTCTCAGTTTCCTATAAAAACAGACTGGTCTCCAAAACAAATGCTTAGAAAAAAACTTGAAGAACATCTCGGATCATTTTTTCAAACAAGTAAAGAAGTAGACTCTGATGATGGTTTTTCTGATGATAGTGATGATACAACTTTTGCGGAGCGCCCTCTAATGTGCAACCATCGGTATCAAGACGAAATAAAAAGTCTTGATTTATCAGCTGCTATGCCAGATACTCCTCAAGTTGGTGAACAATCAAGGTAAATTTTTGCTCTTTTTTTGTTTATTTTTGACATTTTAAAGGTAAAGCATAAGACCACTTTCAAAATAAATTACTAACACATTAAAAAACAATAATAGTATTTTAATCATGTAATAATAGTAGTTGTCAAAAAACATGAAAAAGAGAAAGTTATAATTTATTAAAATGTCATCGAAATAATTTGAAATCAGAAAAAAATCTTCCACATTCATGAAGAAAATCCATCATGGAACTGCAAACAAGTCTCAAAATCTCTAGAATAACTATATCTAATCTAATATTGGAAGTGTTATAAAATGATATAAGAAGACTTTATACATCAAAGGAGCTAAATGATCAGGAAGAAAAAAATAAAAAAAATAAATAAATATATGGTTAATAAGATTGTTGTTCTTTTGAAAGAAATCCAGGCTTGTCTAACAGAGAAAGAGATAAAAAGTAAAAAATTTCTGATTTTTTGGTAAGGAAAATAAAGAAATACTACAATTAGTATTTACGATTAATTAAATACACAGAGTGTTCTAGCAAACAAAATTCCCTGCCAAACCACAAGCAAGAAAACTTTACACCCAAGTTTTGACAAAATTGAATTGTTGCATTTTAATTGATGACAAGACTTTCATAAAATGTGACTTTAGTCAACTTTCTGGTGACAAATATTATGCTTCACTTGTTTGTAGCAGCGTAAGCAACAAGTATAAATACAAACTTGTGGACAAATATGGCAAAAAATTGCTCTTATGGCAAGTAATTTGTAGTTATGGAAAAAAGAGTAGAGATTTTGTGACATCACAAATTTATATATAAATGTGCCTTCAAAAGCGACTTTTGCCACTCATTCAGTCACATACTAGACCTTGTACTTAACCACATACTTAACGCTAAAAGAACTTTAGAGTGGTATAAATTGAGAAAGGTTAATTTTGTACCAAAAAAGATTTACACTGCTAGAAGTAGTTTTAATAATCTTTTTACTCCTTTTTTTAAATCTGCTCCGTAATTTTCTACTTTTATACTCCATACTAGTCCTTAGTAGTTCATAATATTATTTTTGATAAATATTTATTTAAATGTTTATTTTTATAACTAAAACATTTATTTTCCTTCTAGAAACACTTTTGTATTTAATATTTTTGCATGACATTAGCACTTCTAGGTTTATTTCTAGTTGAAAGATAAAATTGTCATTAACACTCTTAAAATGTTCAGAGTTGCCTTAATTATAACACTTTAGGAATAAATTTTTATTAACCAAAGATGGTTTAACTATGAAAACATTTATGATTGGATTAATACAAACTGACAATCATACTATACTTTTAACCATAATTTGACTTAAATGATGGTACTGTTATTGGAAATAAATTTGTTTTTGCAAAGCTACCCTTTTGTTCCAATCAAAACAACTGGCTCCCCAATTTGGAACACTTTGATTCCTTAATCAGAACAGGTTGTTTTTGAAAAAAAAAACATTAAAATCAACAAAAATTGATTTAAAATGATTTTTATCTTTACAGTGAAAATTTAAACATTTCATTTAAAGTTTATAATAGGATTAATATTACCCTGACAAACTGAAAGTCTACAAACAAAAAACTGTGTTAAAGCTTCAACTTTCATGACATTCTCTTAATTTATTGATTAAAAATCACTAAGTAAAGTATTATTTTTAAGGTTTATGGTTGGTAATAAGTATTTTTAAATTGTGCTTGAACTATTTCTACAACCCTTTGATTTTATTACTGATTAAGTAAGGAATACTTTATAGTTCCAATCAGGGAAACTATGGACTATTTTGTTATATCACTTCATCACCATGCTCGCAGCAATTTATAAGATAAGTTTATATTGTTATTTTGCATTTTAAATCCCATCGAATTAAACATAAAAAATCGTATAAACTTAGCAGTATAGTTTACCCAGCGCAATCAATATAGCGTGAACACAAAATTAGATCACTGAAAAAAAATTACGCAAAAAAAATTTTAAATCAATGGTGCACATGCTTTTTTTTGAGGAATAACTTTCAAAATGTGTCTAAACATAGAAAATAAGGCGTTTTACTAAAAAAATGCAAAATATAGCCATAATTCATTTTTTTCAAAAATAAATGCAAGTGTTCCAATTAAGGCGCTGCACAGTGGAAAATAAAGGTCTGTTTTGGATCAAAAATCAATAACTTTTTTGTTACTATAGATTAAGTGTTGAAATTTTGGATAAATGTAAAGTAGTATATGACGCTTATAAAGAAATATATTTTATAAAAAAAAATTTTAGTATAAAATTTGTAAATAAAAATCAAAAAATTCAAAATTTTAGTATTTTATTTTATTTTTAAATAAACATGTGCTTTTTAGTTATATGAAAAAAACTTTGAAAGTATTCGAAACAGCAAAAAATACATAAAATGCTTATTTAGTTGGAAAATGTATTCATACTAAAAAAATATATATAAAAAACATTTATATGAGCTTGGCTAAACTCTAGACTAAAAACAAACACATACTTTTTGAACTTTTTAAAAATCATTTTCTTTTTTTTTTTTTGTGCATCTTCTGAAAGTTGACCAATAGGCAATACTGTAAAATGTTTTATGATATTTTCTCCGCGAAGTAAAGTTTTGTGTACTGAAAATGGCATATATTTCAAGGTATAATTACTCACATAAATGTGGGCAGTTTCTGCAGCATATGTACCAAAACTTTCTGCATTTATCATAACACCTAAGGAGAGAGCTTGTAGAATTATGTAAAGTCACTTAATCAAATTTTTATTTACTCCAGCGATTTCAGGAGAGCAGCTTGCATTGTAAAAAAATTTCCTTGCAGTATTACCATGATTGGTACTTACTTGTTTCGGTTTGTTAACCCTAGTTAACCCTAGCTACTCACGAAAACGTTTCTGTACCAAGGTCTCTTTTTTTTCTCTATAATATATATATCTTTATACATATATATATTTATACATATATATATATATATATATATATTTATACATATATATATATATATATATATATATATATATATATATATATATATATATATATATATATATATATATATATATATATATATATATATTATGTAAATATGTTTAGGAGCAAAAATCAAGACCTCAATAATAACTCAAGTAAGTATAAACATTTTGCTCGTTTCTTGTTTTTATTAATATAATGGTGGCCATCTTTTTCTAAGAAATTTTAAATTTTTGGTTGGCTAATCTGGTTGTATTTTTAAAAACTATAATTTCAGTTTTGGGACGAAAAGATGAAGAATTCTTGGATCTTTTGTTTGATCCGGTACTAAATTGCTACTATGATCCGAAGACGGAGAAATATTATGAGTTATCATAATGTTTTAATTTATTATAATCAATGTTTAATTTATGAATTAATTTATTTTAATGATTTTACTACCATTTTTTCATAGTTATCCATATACAATAGAAAGTTTTAGTTTTATAGTGTTTGATTTGTTTGAAATGGTTAACGTTTTCTAATGTTTAAATGTTTAAAATCATATTTGTAAATAAAATAGTTTTTGCACAATTGAAAAATTTATAAAGATTTTATAATGTTGTATATATTTTAACTGTATTTAAAGTATTTATTAATGAAGGACTAGAAAATAAAAATGCTTTTTTTTTTTGTGCAAAAATTAGTTAAAAATTATAAAGGGTACATAAGATAAGGGCATTGGCAAAACTCTGCCTATTCTCTAGCTCATTAAAACTCTACTGACAATATGAAAGTATAAATATTATAAAGACTGACGCCATACTTTTGAAAAAATCCTGCTTTAGGGAAGAACGGGGTACAAGAGGCCTCTCAGATGAAACAGACCCCAATCTCTTGCTTAGGTAATAGTTATTACAAACGTAACTGTAAAATACTGTGTAGATCATAATGATTTGCGATCAAATAAAACTCTCGTCAGTAATAAACAATAACAATGTTTTGTTTTGTTTTTCGAATTATTTATTCTAAAACAAGTAAAAATACGTTGAATAGTGATTTTGCCGTATACCAAATACCAAATCGGCTAGGCACTTGGCTGAAGCACCTAATATTCGAGGACACTTAGTTATTTTGTTATTATCCTTAGTTATTATATATCAAATTGTTTTAACTATATTTATGTACAAAAGTATCATACTCTTCAAAGCTTTCAAAAAGATTACAAAAATAACCAGCTCAAGTATATCTTGCATTTCTAAGGTAATTTCAGAAGTTGCTACAGATAAAGAAAGAACAAAGAACTCGTGTAAATGTAGTGATCTTCACTACAACTTAAAGCATGGTTTAACATATTTGGGACAAGCCTTTTTTATTGATTTTACTGGTTTCTAAAAGCACCGGTGATGATTTAAAGCCAGTTCGTAAGAAAAAGAAATGTAAATGAAAACAATCAAACCAATTTTTACAAATAATATGCCCACATATAAAGATGTGGAAATAACCAAACTGCCTATGCAAATCGCATTTGATTTGAAATCAAATTGCAACTGAAATTAGTTTTTGCATGAAACTGTATGATCGTATTGGACAGCAAACCCTTATAAGCTATTTCAGCAAATGCAAAAAATTATCCTAAAAGAACTTGCTAAAATTTTCTTATTATTCGCCGGAGGCAATGTACAAATTTTATTTTTTTAAATCATAAAATGAAAGAAGTTGTTATATGTTATCCGTTTTTATGCGTTTTGTTGTTATAATCTATGTTAGTATTCGTTATTCGGTCGAATACCGAATTGTAAAAAAGTGCCGAATACCGAAAAATCACCACATATTTGTGACATCTCTACTAGTAACACTTTTACTTATGTTAAATATAGTTTTTGATTATAAAATGCCAATCGAAAATATATGTGGATAAAAACGTTTTGTTGCAAAAATACAATTTTTAATATATTTTTATATACGGTGTATATATTTATGTAATTTTAATAGTTTTATTTTGATTGTTATATTGTTCCACAAATATTTTAATATCTTTGCTATAGAAAAATATCCAGAGCAAAATGTGTTCAAAACCCAAGATATCTTGGTTCCATATTAGAATGCCATAACGCCTTCACCTATTATAAAAGTGTTTGAAATACAGTTGGCCACAAATGAAGAAATTATTCTTCATTTTCAATACAGTTATAATTGAGACATAAATTTAAAAAAGAAAAAATATTTTATGCTATTTCAACGTAATTAAACTTCAGTTTGAATAGTGAAAGTTAAAAAATCTAAACTTAACTTTAATAATTCAGGAGTGTGTAAGACAAAAATTTTTCATACCAAAACTTTAATTTTGTTAAAAATAAAGTTTTGGTTGGAGAATTTTTTATGAAAGTTATCTCAGGCAATGATAAGCATTGGCTGAGATATTCTTTATCTTTTTGGTACTTTGTCAGCCAATTTAAAGTTTTTTTGTTTTTTTGTTTCCCGGTTATAATTGGTCAACAACTGCTCTGAACGGCCAATCAAGTTTTTTTACAGATTGTGTCAGTTCTGTTTACAAAGAAAATGACAAATAAGATATGATGTTCGTCTTTCAACTGAGTAGGGGCCAAATAAGGGAAATTGACAAAGTACAAAAAACTTAAAAAATGATTTTCCTCAAAGAATAGGAAATAAACAAACAATTATGGATTTATGCAAGTCTTATCTCCATTTGAAAACTAAAAAACCTTTTGAGCCGTTCAAACTGTGACTTTTTGCAACAAATGTACTGTTTAAAACGACTTGGTTATGAATTGAATGTTATGCCAATGATTATGAAGTCCATTGTAAACGTCATTATTGATTATTACCTCGCCATTAAGACAAGTTGTTGAAGAATGAAACATCCGCTTACCCGGATGATATTTTATCAATTAGAATGTAGAGAGTCTCGATTATGTCAAAAGAAATTTTTCAAAATTATGGTATGGAGAGCAAAGAAGGTAAACAGATTGGCGGGAATAGGCTTCATGTAATGGGATTATATGTGCGCAAAGTTGGTGAAAAATTGATGTGGTATAAAATCATTTACAAGTGTGTTATTGGTTACGAGCTGTTTGTTGCTTTTTGGAAAGAGGATTATTAGTTTAACAAAAATTTGGAACAATGAAGTTTGTGATGAGAATGTGTGCACTTAGATAAGTTTGTGTTTAGGTTGAAAGTTGAGAGCTAGCTTGTGATTATTTGGCTGTGCATGATAATGAGCGAAAAATGTGGGCTGATACAACATGACTGCAAAAAGAACGGTCTGATGAACATGACAGGACTAGATACTGTGATACGAGGAATAAATACGGCATTGATGTAAAAACTGGAAGATGTGACCGTTTTTCCAATTTTTACACGTGTTTTGGAACTGAAATATTTCTGAGTACAACAGATAAACCTTCAAAATACGCATTCTGGTGAAAATTGTCAAGTTTATGCGGAAGTATTGCATAGTTCGAACTCTTTGTCTAATCTTTTGTGAAATAGGAGCACCATTTGAAGTATTACCAGATAAAGATGTAATACATTAAGATAATAACATTTAATAATAACATTTAAGACTGAAGAAATGAAGATTTTCCTTGATAATAGGGGAGTACTATTATGTTTTGAGCCACTTATTACCCTGAAAGAAACGGCATCATGGAAAAAACCATCATGCAATAAAAAAATAAATTTCAAAATTTTTTTTTGACACAATATCATTTTTACATAAAGGGTCTCTCTCTTTCTTTCTCTCTCTCTCTCTCTCTCTCTCTCTCTCTCTCTCTCTCTCTCTCTCTCTCTCTCTCTCTCTATCTCTCTCTCTCTCTCTCTCTCTCTCTCTATATATATATATATATATATATATATATATATATATATATATATATATATATATTTATATATATATATATATATATATATGTGTGTGTGTATATATATTTCAATTAGATAACATCACCTAAAAACGAGGATTTCACTCGAATGTAATCTTTTTAGTTTTTTCATTAACAAAATACATTTGATTGACTCCGGTCTAGCATATCATGATTTTTAATTAGATTTTGTCCAAAAGAGGACAAGGAAGAGTAAACCTCTTCACGAATAAGAGAGAATTTCAAGCTGCAAAAAAAAAAAAAACGAGAAATATTTTTTTGCTTTTATAATTTTTAAAATCTAATAGTTCACTGAATGAAGATGAAATTAAAGTACTTAGTTTAGAGGAGAAATGCAAATCCTTGAAGTAAATCTACGTAAACGAAGTGGAGAAATAAAAGCTGAAAGGATCCCTCATCAGAATACTTTTTAGCGCACTAATCTTTATGATCAAAAAGAGTCTCACATTTTAATGAAGCTATTGAATGGGATCTAATTGAAAAGTATACAGTCTATCTTCAAATCAGTATTAATTTTGCTACGCATTTTCATCGCATTTCCTGTTTTCAAAGACGAGCGGTCTAATTAAGACAGCGCAAAGACCTACAATGAACCACGACCGGCTTGCCTATCTTCTTCTATTTTCATAAGCATGATCTTGCAAAAAGTTTGTGTAAGACTAATTCATTACAAGTTTTGCTATGACATTGCCGTAGCAAAATTAGTTGCTAGCCCAGCAAGATGTTTTTTTCTGAAGAAAACTGTACAACCTTTTTTAAACTTCAGTTTCTCGCAATATTCCAATGTTTGATAATTGTGGTTTAATGGTTTAATATTTCGAGCGAAAGAGCAATATAGAAAAAAGTTTTATACCTAAAAATAGATATATACTTATAAATATAAGTATATATCTATTTATAATAATAGATAGATTACACTTATAAATATACTTATAAATAAATGATAATTAGCGTAAGAGTCCTTTCAATATTCTTATCAGTAGTGCTATGTTGAATGCTTTTATCAAAACTTTCATATGCAGCAACTTTATATGCAAAAAAGATAGACAATACAAATATTTAATTTTTGTGTTAATATGAGTAACCTTTGTAATATTTTTAAAGGAAGTATAAATTAATAGTGTCATCTTTTTGTTTGAGTAAATTGACTTTCATGGAATAACAAACATTTTTAATTTTTTAATTAAAGAAAAACAAAGTGAATGATCCCACAGTTTTATTACTTAATCTCTGGTAATCATACACATGGTTATCAAATCGGTCTGTTGATTTGCTGAATTTGCAACCAAAAATATGTTCGTTTATACGGTTTTTTAAATTGTTACATTTTGTATTGTGTGTTTTTTTTTAATATTTAATTTCAATTGAAGATGACTAGTGGTAGAATAAACTTGTATTATTTTTTGAGAACCTGCGCACTGAGCTTCAGGCCTCAACAATTGTAATCCAGGTGTAACTCTTATCAGCTTTTGACACAAAATATTAACTTTTTATCGTATGTAGTTCCACTAGTAAAAATTTCACCTATTCCAAAAGATAGTAATTTGCACCAAAAATAAAATAAAAAAATAAAAATCTCTACAGCAAGCTATGGTGCTGATTCTCATTAAAATGTAGCTCTTATAAAAATGATTTAGAAGCTAAGCAAAAGAAAGCAATGCCATTAAAAATTAGAGAAAACTATCATCAGAAAACGAAAGGCCAAAAGGAAAAAAAAAAATTTATATGATTAATATAAAAAAAGTAGAATATAGAAAATGTCATCGCAAGCAATCTGCGACACAAGTACCATACTTTTTTTCTAGCGCTTCTATGTCTGCCCGTAGGTAAGGTGACTACGCTTGGATAGCGTACTCTAGGTGAGGACGAACATACGTGGTATATACACTTCTTTCCACACTGAAAAACTACGGATGCGAAAAGTTTTTTTTAGTCTCTCTAAAGAGCGGTTAGCGTTCACCGCAGCTGCTAAAACTTGAGCATTACAATTAAAATCAATTTTAAGAGATAAGAACTCCAAGACTTCTCTCTAAATGAGCAACTTTGATTGCAAGTGGCAGTCCGTCTGATCTTGACATGTAATAGTCTCGTTTTGATAACTTTTTTCTCGGCCAGTCGGCCAGTATGCATGACTAGTAACGAAGTAAGTATGCATAACTAGTAACAAAGTAACTAAATTCATTTAAACAAGCAACGTTGTTGACGTCAACTTTTTTTGATCTCCCCTTCTCCCCCTTGTCAAAAATTGTCAAAAATTTCCAGACCCCCCTCCCAACTATTTCGTTGACGTAGTTAATGGGCAGCCCCTTATATTTATGAGTGGTTATCAAAAATGCAATTCAAAATTTATAAACATGCTCTGTTAAAAAAATTAAGAATTAGTACTTATACTTAGTACTTCTATGCATATAACTGTTTTTATTTACTTTTCGTGTAATATTGTGTTACAATTCTATTTTAAAAATTCGTTTAAGGTTTCATTTACTTTTTTAGTAAAAGAAAGACTGAGAAAAATATAACAAGCTTAAAACCCAAGTTAAAAATAGTAAAAGTATATTTTGCTATGAGCATTTGATATGCTATTTGTACGTTACCGTTAACAATTTCTTTGAAATGCTACCTGACGCTAGAGTTTTCAATGAGAGAAAAACTGTTGCTGTTTTTTAAAATTATCATTAAAAGTTCTAACTTAGTCTTATTTTAACTAAATTACCTTTTAATTTTTTTTTCTCTGCCGCTTTTTAATTGCTTATAAAATTGCTGAAAAAATTGACTTTTGATCAGGTCGACTCTCAAAAATTGTCAAGTGATTGCGATTAAAAGAAACACTAACATCAGCATGGTGGAATTTAAATGACCGAAAGATTTTTGGTAGTTAGTTTCGCAGTAATTTTTTAAATTTTATTTTGAACAATCTCATTGCCCGTGGCGATTAGCTTTTTAGAACGCAGTTTATCCTCCCACCCTAAAAAGCTTAAATATTTATCTACATAAAAGTACATAACTTGCAAGTTTTAAACATAATCGGTTAAATGAACACTGACTTTAATTTTTTGCTTATATATTTTTAATTGTTATACAATTTTGTGTTATAACATTTGCTCTGGTAGGTGTTGATAAGAAAATGAACAATTCATATTGTTAATGACTAATTTCGCGTTTTATGTTGCCAAAGTTTAAAACGCGATTAAAAAAAATTTTTATAAAAATTTTTCACGGCAATTATATCAGTTTGGTTAAATCGGTAATGAGCTTTATTTTTTGAAAGATTTTTTTATTTGTGTTATTCAATCTTTCTTTAAAATTATTAGTTATAAAATTGACTCAGATGCCAAGCTGATTTTTTTTTAAACATTCTTAAAAATACATTAATTTTTAAAAAAAATTATAAAAACATTAAATATGTAAGTTACATTATGTAATCAATAAGACTGTATTTATAATATTTATTATATTTAATATATATATCACTATGCAACAGATATTAAATATAAGTAAATAATTTAGATAGTAAACACGCATGCAGATGTTATAGTAAATTTTTTAAATTATTTATAAAAGTGTTAAATATGTAAGTTACATAATGCAGCTATAATTATAATATTTAATATATTTACTATATAGACCAGGTGCAGGTATTTTCAGATGTTAAGTATAAGTAAATAATTTAGAAAGTAAACGTGAATTTTTGTTATATCACTGTTACAATATTGTGTATTCACGTTTACTCTCTAAATATATATACCTTATTATATATGCATAAAATAAACATAATAAAGAAATAAAATATAAATCATATATTACTTAATTAAGTGCATATCCTATATCAGATATTAGATTAAGACGGATATTAATAAAGATAATACAGCTTAAAATCAACGCCGAGTCGCTATAAACCGCATCATAAATAAATACTCGGTAAACAAAATCTAGCGGAATGCTTAATTTTCGTATATTTTCATATCAAAAAACATAAGGATTTAGACAATTATGACTGCAATGTCAGTATTACCTGAAGAGGAATCCGAGTTTCAAGAGCCTCTTAAAAAACAACCCTGGTGGAAAAAGAGTCCCACACCTGAAAGATCAAGTCCTGAAAGTAAAAATAAACTTGAAGAGATTACGAAAGACCCGCAAAAGGTATTTTATAAACATTTTATAAGTAATATTTTTTAAACTTACTGATATAGATAAATTATTTATATTAAAGTTATATGTTTTAAATGCGTTATTTATTTACAAATAAATAACACATTTTACACATTTGTGTGAAGTACTACTTAAAACTCTAAGCTATTTATTCTTTATTCGGTTTATTCTTTATTAGACTTATTCGTAAGTTTTGTAACTTATTTCCTTTTTTATTGAGTTCGAATAAGAACGCCTCTTATTTGCTAATCAGTACTAATTGTAATTGTTTGACATTTAAACTATTAAATAAGTTTTTTCTTTTTTAATTTATTATTATATTAAAACTGGCATAGATATTAATTTGCTATTATTATTTCAATAAAACATTTGCAAAGTTATTTTTTTGTATACTTTAACTGTTAATAGTATTGTAAAAAGATGATATTTTAATTTATTACTATTTTAAATTCTGCACCTATTTCAGAAAACATTATTCTTTTTTTAATTTTCTTTAAAAACAGAAAATAAAACTTGCCATTTATTATAAATTGTACTTTAAATGTTTTTATTTTTAATAGATTCAAAAGCTAGTTCACTAACGACATTTTTTATTTTTTGCTGTTTAAAGTTCAAAGTTTCACATTTGTGTGGTTTGGAGAAGTTTCCAAAATGCTATATTTTTAAATATAATATTATGGAAAAACCAAAGCAATTGGTTTATAATCGGATGTCCATGCTTGAGTTAATTTGTTTTGCAGATTAGGACTGAGTGTTTTTATTGTGATAGTACCATTAGGAAGACCACTACCCTAGGTATCCAAGCTTTACTAGCTTTTACCCACATTTTAATCTGCAATTTTATATAAAAGTATAGATATGTTGCTTTAGAATTTTAGATAAGCTTTTACCAAAACTAAAAACCAGGACCAATAGTATATATTAACTAATTTAACTATAAGTTAATAATTTTAATTATATATTTTAAAAAAACATATGAAATAAAGGTAGAATTTTATACTTTTTTTATATAAGCTAGTTTAAAATTTCATTAAGTAAAGTTTTTTTTTGCTTTTCAATAACAGTTAAGTTTTATTGAACTTTCCAATGAACAGTTATAACTAAGAAGTTTGCAAAAATTTGTAAATTTTGTTCTTTCTAAAATAGCTCAATAATTTTCCAGAATAAAGAAATAGCAAAATTATTTTTAAAATAAATTGGCTACGTATCTTGATTTTATAAGTTTTTATCCAATTTGTTTTTTTCTGCTCTATCAACTTATTTTAGCCAACATTTTTTTTGTTTAAAAGAAACACTGCATATCTCAATATGCGGTGACAACTCCATTGTTTGGACATCACTGATCATGGTTGGTAGAAGTGATGTTACATTTTAAAAAAATTGTATTTTTAGCATAAAAACTGGGCCATTGATGGGTACTGTTTTAAACCAAATCTAACTTGTGCAAGCATAGCGACAAGAGCGTTAAAGAATAAGGAATATTTTGAAATGACTATTGTAAAAATATTTAATTCATGCGTAATTTCTCCTTTTTTTTTCTGGTGCATTATACCAGAATCCACAAAATTTAATAAAAAAACATTTACCTTGATTAGTATGTTCTCAATAGTTTTGTGTATACAATTTAAAATTTGAATAAAAAGTTAAGTCATTTAAGATATTTATTTCTTTAAGCTATATATTTATGTTATTTGTGTCTTTTTGTATTTATGCCTAATTTTCTGTTTTTTATTTTATTTTCCTCTTATCCCTATATCCCTACTATTATCCCTACTCACAATATTATAAATTTTCTATCTAATAGTTATTGTTCTTTTTAACCCAAATTAGAGTATTCTGCAATATTGATCAGTTAAAAATATACGAAGGAAGGGGAGAGGGTAGGAGGAGAGTGTTGTTCATTATTTTATTGAGCCCATTATTTTATTATTTTATTTGTTTAGAAAATAATGTATTGTTTTAAATAATAATTATTATTATTTTGTAATTTAAAAAGTTTTATAAAGATAATGCCTTACAAAGTATTCTTTAACAATTTTGCATAATGGAAAAGCGTAACGCAACATTAATAATCATTTAATGTTGCGTTGTGTATATCTTTATAAAATATATATCTTTATAAAATATTTATGAAATATTTTTAAATTAAACAATATTGTTATAAAATAATTATCAATAAGATTTAAATATGTTGTTTGAAAAAAGTAAATTTCTTTGTTTTAAAAAATTTATACTTATTTAGACTTGTATTTCTTAAAACATTTATTACACAACATAATCATCGTATGTTTGCTTTCTCACAATTTAGTTTTTTTTTTTTTTTTTTTTTTTTTTTTTTAATGAGAGAGCGATTGTTTACGGGTGAATTTCTTAATGGTCTAAAAAAAAAAAAAAAAAGCAACTATCAACAATTTTATTTTCATAACATTTTGGCTTTAACAAAATCTTTGCCTGCTATTCATAAATTAGTTAATCATTTCTAATTGGCGTTCATTCTAAGATCAATCTAAAAACTTAATGATAATGAAAAAACTTTTGTTAAAAAGCGATTTCAAAACTAAAAAAAAATTATCTTTTTATTAATTTGTTAAATAAAGTTTACTAAAAAAATTCTCTAAAATTATTTTGCCTACAGGGTTGATTATGGTTTATCCGGCTTTTGTATATTAGCACTTTGGAAACCGGATGAAAAGAATTTATTGACTCGAAACTATAAATAATAATAAATAAATAAATTAATAAAAAATAAATGAATTAATAAAAAAAATAAAACTATAAATAAACAAAATAGTTAAATTGAAACTATACAAAATTATTGACTTGAAACTATAAATAATAAATAATAATAAATAAGTAAATTAATAAATGAACTTATTATTATTATTGAATATATATAATAATAAATATAAATGAATTGATTGATAAAAAGATAAAACTATAAATAAACAAAATAGTTGAGTGTTAAAGTAACTAAAAGTAAAATTATTTCTTTAATAATAGAAATATTTAAAGTTAAAAATAAAAGTTGTGAAGTGGAATGTTTTAGATTTTTTAAAAATTATAAACTAAATTAGATAAAATAAATTCAAATTTAATAGTATTTAATAATAAATTTAATATAAAGATAATAAAATAAATTTAAATTAAAAATTTTTAAAAAATTGAAAGTAGAAAAAAATTTATTCAACTATTTATTCTAAAAAAAAAATTATTTTTACTGCGATAAAAATGTTTTTTACAATAATTTATTACTGCCTAATGTTTTCCACATTAACTGTTTTAAAAGACTGTTTAAATAATCTAGTTCAAAAAAGTGTTGGCGTAGCGTAAATTATTTAATGTGTAGGTCAAATTGCCATTTCATACATAAAATTCGAATGGCGTAACGCTTCTTAACAAGCCCTGTGATAATATTATTATGGTTCAAGAAGCTTTGATTCTGAATTAATATTATAATCATAATATTGTTATGATTTAAGAAATCTCAATTCTGAATTAGTATTATAATTAGTATAAGATAATATTTTATACTTTAAAATATTATAATGATAATATTTTATTTCAGCCATCTGATAATAACGTTATTAACTCTGGTAAAAATGATGAATTTTACACTTGTGAAATTGAGATTTTAAATTTCACAAGTGTGTAATTTAAAATCTCAATTGAAAATTAAATTGAGATTATGCAAGTGCTCTTTTTACTACAGACTACAAATTTAAAGTTGAACTGGTTAAACAATTTTAGTATAAAGAGGTGTGCATTCCAGTTGTTTTACAGAATTCACAAGGACAATCGAGGAGAATAAAAAATAGACTAAAACAATGAATAATTTTATAGCCTCATTGCCTGTACTTTTTTCTTTTTTTTTGTTGGAAAATTACAAGCAATCCGTACCTACAGGTAGACATACAATCTAAAATACAAGCATATAAGGCTTGCAAGAAATATAAAAAAGAGAAGCAGGTGTTTTGTACTACTTTTCATCAGGAATTAAAAAATCAGAAGTCATTAGGATCATTAAAGACATTGACAGGTAAACACTAATTGCACCAAAGATCCAAAGAGTTAGCCAGGAAAGAGTTTTAAAAAACAAGAAGTCATTTAAAACAATTTAATTTATATGTAATGGCTGTTTTAAACATTCCATTAATTAGAGTCAGTATTATAAACTCAAACATTGCTTTCATAGTTTTATGGTATACAATATGGTTTTTCATGAGAGACAGCTTTGATGAGACAACAACAAATCTTTCTGCAACAACTGTAATAAAACACTCTGATGGCTGCACATGCTGAAACCAAAATTGTGCCAATTGGTTGCTACATCTTGTTCAAAGAATGATCCATATTACACAAAAATATTTAACACAAATTTTATGCTATTTATGGTGGCATTGACATTCAGTAGCAGCAGCATTTAAAACATCCAATTTTACAGGTAGAAACATATATATTGCCCTGTTAGTAAAATGAATTTCATTTTCTGAAATATATATCAAAATATAACTAAACAAGACTTTTGTTATTTCAGTTTCCATATTTTTGAATTTATATGTATGCATATTACTCTTAATTATTTTGTGCATAAAGTAAGAAAGATACTTAAAGATAATTATTGCTACAATGCTAACTGCAAGGTGCAACAATATTAAAAATGAAACAGCATAATTAACAACTTTGAATGCGATGTTACAAAACTCACAATCTACAAAAATTAATTAGTTATTTCTATATATATTACTGTAAATTGTTTTCTATTTAAAATACAATAAATACTTATTTTAATACAATACACTTATTTTTATTTTGATACTAACTGCAAAATAATTACAGTGAACTTGAATTTATTAAAATTTCACAGAGGGTGATTTTTTCACTGGGGGCAAAATACATTTAAGCGCCATAGAGTACCACCTTTTTTTTTATCTGTTTAAGAAAAGACCACTCTCCAATTCTTTGTAACAACTCCAACTAAACTATTCAGGACAACATCTATAAAAAAGAATTTATGTAGTAAAAAATACAGAATATCTGCAATAAACTCACCCCAGTAAAAATGCTTAAAGGTTTAATTTTTAGGTGTTATGTTTATTTTTAAGTGTTTTAAGTTGCTTTGTTGAATTCCTTGCTTCAAAATATGTAAGTGTACATATTTTTAACTTTCTATTTCACTCAGAACGGGAACAAAGGCCAAAATCTGAGACTTAAGCTTGGCGTTTATAAAAAAATTTCACATTGAATTGCTGTATAAGAAACATAATTTAAAATAACTATACTTTATTCTACCAATATTTTTTATGATTTTTTTACTAACTTTTATGTTTTAATATTTTTGATGTTGATGTTGATGCTGATGCTGCTTTTGTTGTGGATCAAAACAACAACAAAAATATATTTTGTTATTTTTTAATTCACACGCAATTAAATTTGTTTTTTTAGAAATTTAACTAAGAGCATTTGCGATTAAAAATATTTATTTTTGGTGAATTACATTTATAGTTTTATTTTGGAGTACATTTATTAATGTTGTTTTGAAAAACATTTATTATGTTGTTTTATAGAATTATGCTAATTTCGATTTTTAGTTGTTATATATAAACAATTATATACAATTTTTAGTTGTTATATAGTTTCAGTTTTTTTTCAATATATCAAAAGTAATAATAAAATAATTTTTTTTAAATTGTCTTAAGATTATAAAGTTTTTTAAAAATTCACAAGGAATTTGGTAATCATTTTGGTTAGTAAAACAGGTACACTGGTTAACTTTTTACCCATATTAAAACACTAGTTTTTAAGGTATTTTAAAGATGGTACAGTATTCTGATTTTTTTTTCCGTACCAGCAGTGATTACAATGAAATAAGCAAGAAAGCAAAAATGTTATGTTAGATGTTTATTGGTTAGTATCTGTGCTCTGCCAAAATGGTTTTCTTGATTATTGGATCACTTGATGTATTTTGAATTTTTTAGAGACCATATAAAATTTAGAGCCAAAAATATTTGAGTTAAAATAAATTGTTTAAAATACTTGTTTACATTTCTCTAAAAACAAAGGTATACAAAGTAAAACTAACTAAAATGATTAAAACTAACTGGTCCATGTAAAAAATGAATATTTTTATGTCAGTTAATTATGATAAAATATTTTTTGTCATTAAATTATGTTGTTGTTTATAAGAACTTTTGTGTGTTGAAAATATTTTTTTTTGATTTAAATAAATTTGTGCTAAATGAAATAATGAAATTGTTGCTTTTTTAAAAAATATTTACAGTTTATAACCATTATTTAAAATACAAAAAAACATTGTTAACATGTAAATTTACAATAATGTTAAATGAACACTATTCATTGTATTGTGTTTAGAAAATTAATAGAAATCTTAAAATAATAATATTAGGTTTTAAATGTACTTATTATTTATTTTTTAAATATTTTAAAAATTCATGCTTTTTTTTTATAACTTTTATGTAATGTCTCCAAAACAATAATAAATTATATTCAATGTTGAATTTAATTATTCATCATTTTAAATTCAACAATCATTATTAATTATGAGACATTCATCTGACTGAGTTTTGAAACAATCATGGCTGTGAAACATGACTTTTCAAAGGTATTTTATTGATTACTTAAAAATGAAATTTAATATAAATTGTAAATCAATAAATTATGAATTTAGTATAAATAAATCATATATTTGTTGTTAATAAATAAAAAACTTAGTAAAATTAAATATATACCATAAATTTAAACTAAATGAACCATTTATAAGTAAAAGTTGATCTAAATTTATAATTATTAAAAATACTTTTTGTAACAGCTTTTGTATCAAAAATGTTGAAGCATTTGCTGATTGTTTTAGGACTTTTAGGACAGATCTCACTTTTTTGTTTATGAGATTTTGCTGTTGTTATCATTATGCTGCTTTTCAAAGTGGTTAACTTTTTAGTTTTTAATCTTTTAGAAATGAAACCAAATAGTTCTTGAGATTTGCTTATTTATTGAGATTTGCTTATTTATTGAGATTTGCTTATTTATTGAGATTTGCTTATTTATTGAGATTTGCTTAGTTATATCATAGCTTCTAAGGTGATAATCTCTATGTATGTTTGATCTCTAATATGCACTGTAATTATTTGTGTTGAGAGTGATTATAGGGTAATAAAAAAAGTTTTATCAACAATATTTTAAAAATATTCTGTCGAAAATATTTAATAAGAATATCAAAAATGGATATAAAAAAGAATATTCAAAAGCATAAATGGTTTGCTTTTGATTTGGTCTAAAGTGCTTTAAAACTCATTAAAATTCCATTTTGCATTTTGTAAATTTTTAAACTTAAATCAAAGTCAATAAATAAAAGTACATTAAATTATTCACAAAACATTCACCTTACGTTACAGTGCTCATTTTACATTATAGTGTACACATTTTATGTTACAGTGTTCACATTATAGTTAAAACTATTATTAAAGAATCTTTATTTTGTTCAAAAATGTGTGACATTATTTTAAAGTACTTTTGATTTTTAAACACAATTTTTTAAAACATTTTTAATGTTTAGACTTTGATCAAAGGAAGTTAATTATTCAAGTTAAACAATTTTTTAATGAATAACAGATAAAAATATGAATGATGCTCTTACTCAATTATTTGATATACAAAACATTTTTTTTGGGTACTACACTAACTTAAACACTTAAGCTCAATTAAAAAGTAGATAAAAATAATTAAAATAAAAAAATTAGTGATGAAGATCTAAATATAAATGTCTTTTTTAAAAGACAAATTTGGTTCAGTTTTAAAATTTTGCAAAGTTATCTTTTTACAATTTGCTAAAGTTTAGCAAAAATTATATTAAAAACATTATATTTAATGGTAAAAAAAATAAATATATAAAAATTACGAGATGATTATAATTAAGTTTTAATAAATTACTTATAGTAATGATTATCTTTATTAAAAGTGAAAAAAATAACAAGCAAATAAATAATAAATAAAAAAACACTTTTAATGATTGATATATTATTAATAATATTAATATATTGTTAATATTGATTTTTAAAATATTATATATATATATTTTTTTATATAAAACTGTTTACATTTTGACAGCTGTTTTAAAATTAAAATACTTTTAGGTACTTTTGTTGTATGTACGTTTAATATTGATTTTTTTGTTGTTGTATCTACGTTTAATATTAATGTTTTTTTTGTTTTGTTGTAAGTACATTTAAGATTGATGTTTTTTTGGTTGTATGTACGTTTAATATTGATGTTGTATGATAACATTAAAATAAAATAGCTGAGTTTAGTTTCTTGCATGGTATTTGGTATGTCTTATCATTAGTGCTATGCAATATTAATAACATAAAAAGTCATAAGAAAATACTTTTAAGTTGAGTTTATTGCTTGGTGTAAAAGCCTTGCGCAACAAAAATATGTTAAACATATGTAATTAGTACTTAAATAGCATTCTGCAGAAGCTTTAGTACATATATCAACTGAGGGTTTGGATTTAAACTTTATATGATCTTTATATTTTTTAGTTATAAATTATATTATATATTATTTAATTGTTCATTATTTAATTTGATTATTTTTTAGTTAAAATTTATTTTTAAGATTATCAATTGGGTTGAATTAGAAGAAAATGGAACATTTTACAACACAACTTTGAAAAAAGTAAGATATCGAACTCAGGTTTCATTTGATCCGAATGATCCAAACACAGCATTTAAACAATGGGAGATGGTTAAAGTTAAGCAGTTAAAAGCTGGAAAGATTGAAAGTTTAATTGAGCATATGATTTTACCTTTTGAAGATGAGGATCCAGATCCAGGCTTTATTTTAGCATTTCTTTGTACTTACAAAAGTTTTACATCAACAACAGAAGTTATTGATCTCCTTTTAAACAGGTTTATAGTAATTTTTGAAATATGACTGCTTCCTCTGTAAACATCTTTTTTTAGCTGTTTTCTTTGAGTTCTTTTCTGTATGCAACTAGTTAGTTACCGGGGTTGATATATGACCAGGGCTGGGGCCGGGTTTGATAAAAAATAGCTGGGGCCAGGGCTGGGTTTGTGATCAGGGTTGCATAAACATTTATACATCCTAAAGTATATTTTTTAATTTCAAAATTCATGTTAAATTTTGTATATATATATGTGTATATAAACATCATTATGATCAACATGATTATCATAATCATCATTATTATCATAATCTGATGATTTATTATCATAAAATTTATTATCATAAAATGATGATAATGATGATGATAATCATCATCATAATAATCATGATCATGATTACCATCATCAACAGCATAAAATAGAAAGGCTAAAGCCTGATGATGATGATGGTGATCATCATCATCATCATCATCATCATCATCATCATCATCATCATCATCATCATCATCATCATCATCATCATCATCATCATCATCATCATCATCATCATCATCATCATCAGGCTTTAGCCTTCCTCTGAAGGAATAGGATAGCCCTCCTCTATCCAATGAAAGAATATTGTATGCCAGCATCTAAATAAATAGCAAACATATATGTTTATATCCATAATATGTATGCATAAAGTGCATACTTATTATCTTGGAAGCTTTTATTCCTTCTGGAATAAAAGTTTGGAATCAATTTCAATTTAAACTCAAGCCTCATTCTACTCCACATTTTTCATCATCTTGAGCAGTGATATTAAACATTAATCTTTTTTTTTCATCTTTTTTACAAGAATATCTCTCTTAAGAACAAATGTCCTTTTATTATTGCAAAAAGCTAATGTAAAAAGTGATGTCTGATGTTAAGCTCTGTTATTTTCAGTTTACTAAATCTTGTATCTTATCTCAGATGTTAGGTTCAAAAGACTTTTGGTTAGTCTTTAGCAATGTTATTAGTTAAATTGAGTCTAACATTTAATCTCTAATTCATGGGTCTGGTCTTTTTACTTCTCCCCAGAATAAAGCAAAATTATTTGCAAAGAAATCTTTCTCTAATTTGACTCTTGTAAATGACCGGGGTTGATATTTGACCGGGGCCAGGGCCGGGTTTGATAAAATATAGCCGAGGCTGGGTTTGTGACCAGGACTGCATATATAATTATACATCCCAAAGTATATTTTTTTAATTCAAAATTCATGTTACATTTTGTATATATATATATGAATATATACACATCATTATGATCAACATGATCATCATAATCATCATTACCATCATGATCATTATCATCATCATCATCATCATCATCATCATCATCATCATCATCATCATCATCATCATCATCATCATCATCATCATCATCATTATCATCATCAGGCTTTAGCTTTACTCTTTTATGCCGTTTCTCTAATATAAACAATCTAGTGCATTTTCTTTCTTTAACTAAACCTCATTCATACAATATATAAGGCACTCTCTTCAGGTTTTTTTACTTTTATCACTACCATTTTCTCCAAAAGCTTCTACCTCTCTACATACTGATACCTAAATCACTTTAATCTTCTCTAACAAATGTTAAATGATAAGACGCTTTTTTCTAATCTGTCCAAGACTGACAAGACTGTCTCCTTTTCTTGTCGTGTTAGAATCACACCACACATTTATCTGATCATCTTTTATTTTGGCAAATACAACACCATATAAGTACTGAAGTTTATATAAATGTGAAAGGATATTGTTTGCTAGCATCTAAATAAATAGCAAAAATGTATATTTATACCCATAATATGTATGCATAAAGTGCATCTTGGAGGCTTTAATTCCTTCTGCAATTAAAGCTTGGAAGCTTTTATTCCTTCTCTTCAATATTAAGTCAAGTCTCATTCTACTCCACATTTTTTACCATCTTGAGCAGTTGCTTTATTAACAGTAATCATTTTTCTCATCTTTTTTACAAGAATATCTCTTAAAAAACAAATGTCTTTTTATTATTCCAAGAAGCCAATGGTCCTGTCTGATGTTAAGCTCTGTTATTCTAAGTTTACTAAATCTCGTTTTCTTCATCTCAGATGTTAGGAAACTCTAATTCATCTCAGATGAATTAGAGTAAGATTTCTTTTGCAAAAAACTATGCTTTCTTCTCCCCAGAATAAAGCATAGTTTTTTGCAAAAAAAATCTTACTCTAATTCAAATATTGAATCTAATGGCCAAACTCTTCCTGCCAGTTAAACAGATTAACCCATTGTTAAACATTAAAATCACTATGGCTTCTAATGCTAAAGTTTAATTTTCAATTGAACACTTTTACAGTTTGTGCAGACAAGATTTCCATCATAGTCTTAAAAAAGTATTTTCCAGAATTCTTTTCAATTTTTAATAAACTTTTAAAAAGTGCTAAATAAGTGGTTCCAATTTTTCAAAACTCTAGAAAAATACTTTGACCTCTAACTATTCTACGATTAGTCTTCACTCTGTTATTAGTTTCTTTATATAAAGTTTTTGAGATTAATGAATTATTTCTTTCTAAATGCAGAATTAAAGTTATTCTTGAAGGCCTACACTCCACTTTATTTCAAGTAACTTTAAGGCTACCACAAAGTTCTATCTTTGCTCCTGTAATGTTTCTAATCTATAATAACAATCTTTATAAAAATTTTACATCTAAAGAACCTCTATTTGCTGACGATTCAACTTTATACTCTTGTCTTGACAAAAAATCTTCATTTTTTGATTGCTTAGAAGAAGTGCTAAGTTTTAATCTGATCTCTCTTCTGTAACAGCCTAAGGCTTGCAATGGCTTGTGGGTTTAAATTTTTTAAGGCAACAAAACTCATTTATTTACTGCTAATAAATGTTGCAATAATTGTTGACATTCTTATATCAAAAAACAACAACCCTCTTACTCTCAGACAAAGTCTAAAAGCACATTGTAAATGTAGTTAGACCCGCTTTATCTGCCTAGCTTGAACCACTCTCCCATTGTTGTAAGGTTGCATTTCTTTCTTTTTTCTACAAATACTATCATGGTCAATGTTCAAACAAGCTTTCATCACTATTACGATAAAATAAAGCTCATTCTTACTTCAACAAGTTGCATCCTTTTACTGTATCTGTCCCTTCATGCTATAAAAACTTTTATTAATTCAGTTTATTGTCCTTTCTCATCAAAAAAGCCTTTTAACTCTTCTCCATCTTCATGTTTTTATTTTTAATACATCCTGCAACTTTTAAAGTCTTCAGTCAATCATTTTCTAGTATTTTAACCTTTCCTCCATTTTAAAGTAACTCATAAATTAATGGTGATTACTTGCAACCTTGTTGAAAGTAAATTAGAGTTTAAAAATATATAAATATATACCAGTATGTAATAAATAGTAAATGTAAATTTAAAATTATAATACAAAAAATGTTATAAATTTTTTTCTAGCCACGGCTATCAACCCCTCCTAAATCTTAAAATTTTGCAAACCCGGAATAACCCTGAATAGATTTTATCAGTCTTAAAAAAGTGTTCTCCAGCTCTCTTCAATTTTTGCTAAACCTTTAAAAAATGCTAAATAATTGGTTCCAATTTTTCAAAAGTCTAGAAAACACATTGACCTCTCCAACTATCCTACTATTAGTCTTTACTCTGTTATTAGTTTCTTTATATAAAGGTTTTAAGGTTATTAAATTATTTCTTTCTAACCGTAATAGTAAAGTTGTTCTTGAAGGCCTACCCTCTTCTTTATTTCACAAGGTTCTATCTTTACTCCTGTTTCTTATCTACAATAATAATCTTCATAAAATCTAAAGTGACTCTATTTGCTGAAGACTCAACTTTATACTTTTGTCTTGACAAAAAATCTTCACTTTTTAATTGCTTAGAACAAGCAGCCAATTTTAAATCTGATCTCTCTTCTGTAACAACCTAATTTGCAGTAGCTTATGGACTTAAATTCTGGATTTGAAATCAACAATTTTTGTTAGATAACAAAACTCATATATTTACTACAAAAAAATATTACAATATTGTTGGCATTCCTATATTGACAAATTACGAACCCACTTACTCTCAGACAAAGTCTAAAAGCACAATGTAAATGTAATTGCACAATGTAAATGTAATTGCACCTGCTTTTTCTGCCAAGCTGGAGCTACTCTCCCATTGTTGTAAGGTTGCATTTCTTTCTTTTTTCAACAAATACAATCATGGTCAATTGTCAAACAAGCTATCATCTCTATAACAATAAACCAAAACTCATTTTTGCTTAGCTTTTTATTCAACAAGTTGCATCCTTTTACTGCTATAAAAATTTTTATGTTTTCCTTTTTTATGCAACTTTTTAAGTCTTCAGTTATACGTTTCCTAGTATTTTAAAATGTGCTCTATTTTTAAGTAACTCATAACTTAATAGTGGTTGCTTGCAATCTTGTTGGAAGTAAATTAGAGTTTAAAAATGTATAAATATATGCAAGTATTTAATAAATAGTTAATGTAAGCATAAAATTATAATATATTAAGTATTATAAATTTTTTTCTAGCCTCGGCTATCAACTTCTGCTAAATCTTATAATTTTGGCGGGGCTGGGTTTGCAAATAGTCTCTATTTTAGCCAGGGCTGGGGCCCCGGTCATTTACTATATACAACATGATGTAAAAATTTTATACCAAATATAGTTGTATCAATGTTTTAGATTTGAGATTCAAATTGAGAAAATTCAAAATGAGAAAGAAAAAAGTGAACAAGTTATAAGGTATGAATTTCAACTTCAAATACTTTTTTTTTTTTTTTGTTTTTTTGTTTTTTTGTTTTTTTGTTATTCACCTCCTCAAGGCCAAGAAGGCCACTACAAATGAGGAGGCTACTTAATAGTGGTTATAACCCTCTCTCAACTCTATAAATCCGAAACACGAACCTCGACAAACAAGGCCGCTGCGCGGAGAAACAAGTTGAGCGCGGTACTACCAGGGACGTGGTGGGGATCGAACTCGGAACCTCTCGCTTATGAAGCAAGATATATATATATATATATATACTTATATATATATATATATATATACTTATATATATATATATATATATATATATATATATATATATATATATATATATATATCAGGTCTTGTTTTAAAGCGTAAAAAGGCACGCTATTTACATATGCGCTAAGCCATTTAATGTTAGCAGTAAGCCATTTTAGTCAAACTTTTTATCATTTTTTAATATTTAAACAAGTCTAAAAATATCGTCTAAGATTACCACTTAAGCGGTTATGTTATAAATCACTTATGAAGTTTGAATGACATTTAAATAATAAAGTTTGAATGACATTTAATATTAGCACAATTTGCAAATGTATTAAGTTAAGAAAAAACAAATAAATTTTTTCTTTTAACAAACTTAACTTTTCTATCAAAAATGTTCAGCAAAAGGAGAAAAAAAAGGATACATGACTCATAAAAAAAGAAATCATAAAAAAATATAATAAAAATTTTTTATTTATGATCTTGCAAGAGTAAGAATATCTATCTAAAATATTCAAGCGTAAGAATATTAATTTCTCATAACAAAAAAAAAAAATTATTAGCTAAAAACTAGAAGATGTTAAATTTTATTTTATATTAGTGCCACTTTTGATATTTTTTTTGTTTGTTTGTTTTCTTGATTGATTTTATCAAAAGAATGAAAAAACATTATTATAAACTTTAAATGAAATCCTATAAAGAGTTTATTTTTTTTATAATTAAATAAAAAACTTCATCTATGGATGTAACTCTTTTTTTAATTTTTCAAATTATTATTTCGAGAGAGTTTAGATCAAGAATAAATATACTTGATTATGTTATCAAGTATAATTAAATATAGTTAGAGTATCTAAATTTCCTCAATATATTATATTAAAAAATTAATAACAGAGTTGCATCTATAGAAAAAAATCTTTATTTCATTAATTATTTCAAGTACTTACACTTTAAGAAATATAGCTCCTGCAATGTCTTTGTTTATATTTGTAAGTTTTATTTTGTAAAAAATAATAGTTTAGAAAATATTATTTTATAATAATTGCATCAGCTTTATATAATTAACAGATTGTGCGATATCAAAAAAGTGAAAACAGAAATTTCCCTATAATTTAGAAAAAAAGCTTAAATTTAGAAAAAAAGCTTAAATTTAGAAAAAAAGCTTAAATTTATTACGTTTAACTTTTTTGTAATAAGACAAGTGAAAGCGCAACAGTATGTATTAATATTTTAATAAATGGTACTTAAAAACTTAAATCTTTGTCACAAAAAAAAGTGCTGGTAAAGTAGAGTTTAAGTTTTTTTTTTTTGTGCAACAAGTAAACATATTTTGTTTGTTAATAACTTTTTAAAAGTTAAAAATCATCATTATTTGCAAAGCTGCAATTTTAAGAAATAATGAAAAAAAAACTTAACGTATTTTAATTAATTTATACAAATGTCGAGAAAAGAAAGAAATTAGTTTATGTTAAATGATAATAAAAAATGTAATATTAAATTTAATTATTTATTACTTAAAAACAAAAAAAAAATTAAAAATACAAAAAAAAACAACAACAACTAGATATTCCCCAATATGTACATTTAAAAAATAAGACTTCTAGATTTGTTTTTCTTAATTAGTAAATTAAATTTGATTTTTGGTAATTTATTTTATTGTGGTAGTTAAAATAGTTATGTCTGTAAATTAAAAAAAAAATGTAATTTTATGATGTCAAAATCACAAGGAACTAATGTGCCAAGCCATTTTTATTTAAAACAAAGGCCTTTGACCTATTGAGTTTGCTGAATAGCCAGAAGTCGGACGGGGCCAAATCAGGCGAATACATTGCGGAATACGATTGCGGAAACAATATTAATCGAGTTTTTGGCAAAAAAGTTGCGAAGAACCAATGCAGTATGACATGATGCATTATTGTGATGAAGGAACCAAGAGTTGTTTGCCCATAATTCTGGGCATTTCAGACGAATAGCTTCACACAACTGACGAATAACGCTCAAATAATATTCTTTGTTGACAGTTTGGCCCAACAGAAGAAACTCATAGTGCACCACACCACGATAATCAAAGAAAACTGTCAACATGACTTTGATTTTCAATTGACTTTGCCGTGGTCTTTTTAGTCTTGCTTCACCTTTTGCACAATATTAGCTGGATTGGTCGGTGGTTTCACGGTGGTATGTGTAAATCCAAGTCTTGTCTCCAGTAATAATGCATTTTAAGTGGTCCTGAAAGTCAGACAACAAAGTTTCACACACATCAACACAAGGCTTTTTATCCAAAAAATCGAGCAATTTTGGCACCAATTGAGACTTTTGAGACACAAGCCATTCTTCAAAATGGTTTTGGCTGAGCCAAATGATATTCCAACACTATCAGCAAGATCTCTAATTGTCAATCAATGATTTTCAAGCACCAATTCTTTGATTTTTTGGACGTATCCCTCATCGGTAGATGTTGATGATCGTCCAGAGTGGGGTTCGTCTTTAATGCGATCTCAGCCCTTTTTGAACTCATTGTACCACTTATAAAAGTTTTTTTGTGCCATAGTTTGATCACCAAAGGCCTTCCGCAACATTTTCAATGTGTCTGTACAATAGTATTCGTTCCGCAAACAAAATTTGATGCAAGTTTGCTCAACAAAATTACCCATTGTAGAAATCAAAAAAATTACTTTTGGTTGTTTACAAAAACATGTGTAACTTGGAAATAATTAAACCTTTTGACAAACAGACGCTTGGCAATAGTTATAGACAGTCCTACCAATCTAGGAAAAAAAATCTGCCTTCGTAATGCTTGGGAGTTTTAAATGACAATTTCACCTCACTTTTTGATCACAGTAGTAAAATTTTCATGTTATGACTCAATTAAACTAAATTTTAATATTTTTCATTTTAATTATTCTGCCCAAAAATAAAAAATTTTGTTTCAAGAATTAAAAACCTATAAATTATTAACACTTCTTTTTATGATGAAAACCAAAGTAAAGTTTTTTTTAACGATCATCTTACACAAATTACTAACACACAACACACCAAAAAAAAAACACTAAAAATGAGTAAGCTTAATGAAAATGAATGAGTCAAACAAATGAAAATGAATGAATCAAGCAATAAAGGTTTGAAAGTACCCCTTTTAAATCTATAACTAACTTTAAGCAAGTCCATAAATACAGGGTGGTCACAGCTCCTCTAAAATCTTCTTTTTTTTAAAAATCACCTCTAAAATTTTCTATTATAGTCTAAAAAGTTATAAATGTGACTTTTTTTTTTTTTTTTTTTTAAATATTTTTATTGTTTTGATTAGCAGATTTTTATAATAATTACAGTAGTTGAATTTATGAAAATCTTTACTTATCTTAATCACAATATTAGAGAGTTTAGCAAATTTTCAGCGTATAAATTGGTTTTAATGTAGTTATTTTCTGTAAAGTCTACCATAAAGAGTTGATTTGTTTAGAAAAGTAGAAATAATGCTATAAGTATAAAAGTAAGTTTCAAGTGGCTTTATTTATTCATTTATCATATATTTTTAGTTTTAATAATATGTATTTATGCATGTATATATGAGTAAATTTATGAATATATATAAAAGAAGTAGATACATTTTATATATGTATATATATATATATATACACATATACATATATACATATATATATATTGAAGATGAGTTTAAATACTGGTTGCAAAGAGATAAAAAGTGTGAAACCAATGCATTTTGTGAAGTTTGCTCAAAGTTTCTCAGCATTGCAAACAGCAGAATAGAGAATATAAAGCAGCACGCTAAAGGGAAGAAATATGTGGCAAGATGTCCATCTGATAACAGTAAGAAATTTTTTTTTAAAAAGCTATCTGAAGTAACTAATCCACTAGAAGCAACACAAAAACAACGAGTTTGATTGATATAATGTCATGAGATCAGACATTAAATCCAGAGGCAATTTGGTCACTAGAAGCTTTAAAATGTAAATATTTGTATGATTCTTTAGAGTCAAAAAATAAATTTTCTGTTTCCAGACTGTCATATTGCTCAAAATTTCACATGTGGAAAAACAAAATGCAGTTACATTTTATGTCACGGTGTTACTCCTTTTGTTAAAGAGACGATGCTAAACAAATTGAACAAAATCTCTTATCACACCACCTTATTTAATGAGTCTTATAACAAAATTAAAAAAAAAAATTCAAATGGGTCTACATATTTGCTTTTGGGATGACACAAAACGTAAATATAATAATTGTTTAAGTTCTTTGAATTGTACTGAAATCCTCTAAGTTTCTTCTGATGGTCCTAATGTAAATTTAGCCTTTTTAAGTCTGGTAAATAAAAGCAGAAAATTTTTGTTTGATCCTTCAATTAATATTAGGACATGTAGTCTCCGTTATCTTCATCATTCTTTTCAAACTGGGAAAAAGGCTACCGACTGGAACATTAAGAAATTTTTTTTTCTAATGTTTAAAATAATTGATGAGTCTCCTTCAGACAGAGTTAACTTTAAATGTCAAAAAGCTGCTACTTTTCAGACTATCCTGTTAAGTTCTGTGTACACTAATAAAATAAAAATAGTAATGTTGCCAAATGTGTCCAAATGATTTAACCCAAGATAGTTGAAGTTGTAAAGTTTTTTAAAGGCTTACCAAAATCAAAACAACCTGGAAATGAAAACCCCTAACAAAGCAGCAGTTTTGATTGTCTTTCTAAAGTTGTGGAATATTCTACCATTCTGCTAAAACTTTTTTTGAGGAAATTGCAACATCATTAAATGATTTCTTAATCACTTTTCAAACTGACAATCCAATGGTGCCATTTCTTACTGAGTCAATAGACAATGTCCTTATTAATTTATGCAGCTACCTTTTGAAGAAAGGTGTTTTAGAAAAGGCAAACTCTGTATATAAGCTGCTCAAAGTTAACTTTACTGATAAAATAAATCAAGTTATCGGAGGCAGTTAATCTTGGTTAAGTTGAGTTTGATGCAGTTAAGTTGAGCAATAATCATTTATGCAATCTTCAGTCAGTTCTTGTCTAGTTTATGTATGCATTTTACAGAAGAAGTTTATCTATGCATTTTGAAGAAAAAAGTATATTAAGAAATAATCTTGTTCAAAGTACTTCTTGTTTGTCTCCTAAAGTTATGTTGGAACCGGCTGAGTTGCCAACACCTTTATTAGAAAAATGCTTAAAATTCTTGCTTATTTGAATAAGCTGACTTCAGGCTTTCACAGGATAGCGTGCGATTGCATGCAATTATATGGCCAGGCAAATAATATTTTGCTTTGACGATTTGATGACAGATATTTCAAATAACATTTCAAAAACGCACTGAATGAAAAAGATACTGAATTATACTTTAGAGAAATTAATGACATCGAAATTTCTTAAACTAATGTTAATCAGCAAAATGCTTTTAAATAAAGTAACAATTTACTGATAATGATTTTTGTTTAAAGTATCATTGACAGTTGTATATAATTTTTTAAATTTATATTATATGAATAGTATAAGTATGCATTTTTTATAATAAGCATTACTAAAAAATAAAAAAATATCTTGTTTTTATAAACGGCGACTTTCTTAGACAATAGATATATCTCTTTAATTAACTTTATATAAGAATCATTATAGTTAATAAAAAAAAGTTTTGTTGAAAAAAAAGATTTAATGTTTTTGAATACCATTACAATTAAATAAGTTTGACCTTTAATGTTTTAATATTATTGCTTTTTAATGAACTAACAAAAACACTGCTAATGAATTTTTAAATGTTTAATGAATAGTTTTTTTTATTTATATATTTATGTATTTTTTATGATAAATGTTAAACTTTTAAAACAAATTAAAAAAAAAAATCTTCTATGTATAAATGTTTAAACAAAGCATAAAATGGTTTTTTAATGCATAATTGTTTAATAGCATTTGTTTGTATGGAAACTTATATTTTTAAATTAGTAAAAATTTCCCATGATATTCAACTCTCGGAATTAAAAAAAATGAGGTCGGCAATAAATTGCCGACCTCAAACTGTTAGAGGTTGGCAAAAAACATTTTACACAAAGGGGTTACCTTAAAACATAGAAGCAAGGTCAAAAATTTTTTGCCAGCCTTAAACATTTTAAGGTTGGCAATTAGATTGGCATCGCCAAATGCAAGAGAGTATTCTCAATGAATTGAAATGCAGCAAAGTAAAGTTGGTAGAACTTAAGGAGCGAGTTCATTAATCACAAATTCAAGAGTTTTCATTATCATTTTATGTAATGAAGTTTTATTTCTTAATGTATAATGTTAAATTATCATTCCTGGTCTGCAAAATTGGTTAGCGTCTGAAAGGGCATTGGGTTGTAAAAATTACAGGGACCATTATATTTTTATAATTAAAGTTTTATTATGTGTAGATTACTCAGAACATTTTTTCTTTTTGTCTTGGACAATTAATTTACAAAAACACTGTAAATAAATTGTACTATTTTTACATCTTCTGATAAAAGAAAAGTTCTGACTGCAATGTTATTTTTTTTTACTTTTTTTTGGTCTTAGTCTTTTAGAAGTATGACCCAAATTATTTAGTGGTGTGTTTAAAATTGATCTAGCCTATTGCATTTGTAGTTCTTGAAACTTGAGTTGATAAATTGCATTTTAATTTTTTTTTTTCCATCCATTATAGTGTTTTTAATCTTTTATAATCCCTCATCTTTTATGCTGCTTCCTCTCATCATCTTTTATTTCATCTTACCTTTTATACTTCTTTCACTTGTCATCTTTCATATCCCCACATTTTTTCATACTTTTTTCACTTTATTTTATTTCCAAACTAATTTACTTAATATTATTAAGTACTCTTTAACCAAAAAATATTTTTCTAATCAATATAATACTTTTCTAAACAGTCAATAAATTGTCAATAATATCATATAATCATAATAATACTTCAACAATTTCCTAGTTTACACTCTACACAGTTCCATTGCATTGCAGGGAAGAAAAGCAAAAATAGTATATAAAAATTACAAAGGGTACAAAAAAGTATTAAAAACAAAATGGATATCAAGAGAACATAAAGATACTAAGAGAAAATGGCATAACTAGAATATAATAGAGCATAACTAGAACAAAAAGAATTTAAAAAAAGGTATAATAGAAAACCTTTTTATTTATAATAGAAAACCTTTTTTTAAATTCTTTTTGTTTTCCTCTTTTTTCTTTAAATCTTTCTTTAAACATTTCTTTCTTTAAATCTGTGATCTTCTCGTAGTTACTTTTACCAAACCTAGGGATTTTAACATGCTGCTGGCAGTAATAATAAAGTGATTATCTTTATAGATTGTTTTGTTTAGGCGCATCTGTAAAGTAATAAGCGTTTGGATTGATCAGTATCCTCAAGATTTTGATGATCCTCCCTCTTACATGGTATTAAATAAAATAATTTTGTTTACAAGCCCGAATATTGATCTTTTAACTTGTATAAAGGAAGTTCACAATAAATGCTGCACAAGATTGAATAACTTTGCTACCAGTCCAGTTGATGAACGTATGAATTTTTACTTTTTTTTGATGTTAGTTTAAAAAATTTTGTAATTTATTATACATATATTGTTATTTTTTTATTATTTCAATAAATATATTTCAGACAACAGGCATACAATTCAAGTACCAGGTCCATATTTTTTAAAAGAAAAATACTATTTTAAAATTTGATTAAGTGAATGCATGAAGTTATTCACTAAGTTACAAGCCATCAGCTGATTACGAAAAGTATGTCTGTAGTTTAAGATAATTGTATTAAAAGATGGTAATCTTTGCTCTAAAAGCATAAGAGATATACTATCATACTTGTTGTAACCAAAAAACATTTTAGCACATTTGTTGTAGCAATACAACAAATATGCTAAAATGTTTGTGCCATTATTTTATCATTATAATTTTGCCACAGAGGAGCACCATATAAATAAATGCAATATGATTTAAACAATTTTACCTTTTCTCTGGTAGAGCATAAATGAAAGCATCTAATTAGAATATTCGTATGTGTGTAAAGATTCTTCACCTCCTTGGTTGTATCAAGATCATCTGCTAGGTCATTTTTAATTATATGACCATGGTATTTAATAGATTCAACAAAAGCAATTTTACAGCCTTTTACGCACAATTCTGGGAAGGAGTTTGATATAATTTTTGATTTTTGAGTTGGATTAAACACCATACATACTGTTTTCTTGGTATTAAAGGATGTGTTGATTAAAGAAGATTTCTTATTTGTAAAGCTAATTAGTTTTTTAAGAGAAAACCAAGAAGGTCCAGTTAGAACCATATCATCAGCATAAGCCATCACATTCATGAAGGTGCCACCTATATCCAATATGCAGACTTGAGATTATTAAAATCAAACTGTGTATGTAAAAGTTAAATAGAAGTGGCAACAATATACTACTTTGATGAACCCTATTTCCAACATTTTGTATGTTTATGCTTATATCAAAAAAAAAATGTTTTGCAAAGAATTGGGGTGATTGGAGCTTGGGGACAAAAAAACCCTAATTTTTGGGTCCACCCAGCCCTTAACGTGGGAGCAACGAGTTTATAAAATATTTTCTTTACTATTTTTATCAAAATTCATATTCATCAACAAATTTCAATTTTCATACAATAATCTCTTAGTGTTCAGTTTTTATGACCCTGCAATGTTTACAGCCCCCTCAAATTGAGGGGGCTTAAAACTTTATATGGTCATAGTTTTTGAAAAATAAAAAAACCCTAAATTTTTGGCCCACGTTAAGGGCCGGGTGGGGCAAAAAATTAGGGTTTTTTTGTTCCCAAGCTCCAATCACTCCGATTCTTTGCAAAACATTCTTTTTTGATATAAGCATAAAACATACAAAAGTTTGGAGTTTGCGCAATGCCTGTAAGTGTCAAAACTCAAACATCTAAAAATCCAATGTACACCACTGATATATATATATATATATATATATATATATATATATATATATATATATATATATATATATATATATATATATATATATATATATATATATATATATATATATATATATATACATATACATATACATATACATATATACATATATATATATATATATATATATATATATATATATATATATATATATATATATATATATATATATATATATGTATATGTATATATATACATATATATGTATACATATATATATGTATACATATGTATATATATATGTATATATATACATACATATATACATATGTATACATATAATAATGTTATATATATATATATATATATATATATATATGTGTGTGTATATATATATATATATATATATATATATATATATATATATATATATATATATATATATATATATATATATATATATATATATAATTATATATATATATATATATAAAATACTGCTTTCTTTATTGACATTATTTTTATTTTTATGTCATCTAACAATCTAAAAATCAGGTAACAAAGTAAAAGATTTTAAACTATGATAAGTAAAGTATATGAGTAAAATCAAAACAAATGTTTAATTTTTTATAAACACAGAAAGTCTTTCATATGAATTCTTTAGCTATGTATAATATTTACAATTATATAAAAATATTTGAGGTTGAACTTTTTATAAAAGTTTTATAAAAAGGAATTAATTAAGATTTATATAACAAAAAAAACTTTTCATATCAAAAGAATTTATCAAAAATTGATTTAATGAAACAATATTTTTTATTTATCTACTTACATATCCAACATTTCATATCCCTGTGTATGCGTGTGAGCTTCATATACGAGAAGTAAGTTCTCATTAAATAGTTTTAACATTGGAAAAAACTTGAGAAAAGGTTAGTTTTTATAGCATATGTAAACTTGCTGATCAAATTTACCTGAAGCAGTACCTTTTCTGTATGTATGGATGTGTAAATTGGTTCTAAATTTTAGGTTGTTTGTTTTTAATATATATATGTTGTTTTTATCACATTTGTAACATGATTTAAAATAAATAAAAATTTTCAAATAACAAGACATTGATGTTTTAAACGTTTCATACTTTACCTGATGATGTGGTAAAATAATTTATTAAGTAAAGGTACCGAGTGCATAACTTATAACGTTTCAAAGTAAAAGGTATATTCCCTTTTGTATGTTCAGGGTGATGGGTTTTATTGTTTAGATAATCATGGAAATTTGTTTATAAAGTGAAATAAGTTCAAACAAATTTATTCACTCCATTCAAAGTTTAAACAATTTAGAACCATTATATTAAAAACAAAGTAAACAATTCAATAATAAATTTGGTGGACATCAAAAAAAAAAAAATAATAATAATAAACAAACCAACAAAAAAGCAAGTTAAATAAAATGTTGTTATAAGTATCCTTTGCACTGGTAATTTTATAATGAAACTTTAAAGATTTTAGTATTAATTTGAGTTTTCATTAAAAACTTTAACTAATTTTTTTATATATGAATATTAATTAAATAATATTAATTAAACTAGTGTTAACATTATCTTATTAATTAAATATGGCTTCCAATACCATTAATTCCAAACTTTATTTTTATTAGTATATTTTCAATGTTTATATTTAAAAAAATACTTTCACTTTATAAACAAATTTCCATGATTATCTAAACTATAAATTTATTTATTGTTTGGAAACTACAGAATGCAGCATTGTTGATTTTAATACTGGAAATAGCCATGATTTTGCTGTTGTTTTTTTGTACCATTTAGTCCTCTATTATATGAACATGAAAAGTATAATTTTATCACTTTAATTAATAACAATTTTCTACTTTTATCACTTTCTTGGACCAGCAAATTATCAACTTTCAAATTTCAGCTCAAGGAGTGTAACGGTTAAAACAAAGTTTTAATAGTTATCTTAATAGTTATCTGTAAAAAAGCTTTGAATGGAAATTTGTTTCAACCTACTGTTATCATTATCTTATTTTGTTAACAACAGTTAACACATAGCAAGCTTCTAACTAAAAGGTATTTTAACAAGAAATTTCAAACAGAATGTGAAAAATGTAGTACCATTTTTTTTTAATTTTCTTTTTATTTATTGCAATATCAAGATTAAACATTTTATATAAATATATAAGTTGTTTTTTAGCAATTCATTTTACAAAGTAAAATTTGAAATATTGAAAAAAAATTCAAAAATTCAAAAGAATTTTGCAAATTTTTAACACTTGCATACAATAATTATAAATTTAATTAAATGGAAACTGCAGAGATGTCTAATACCCAGTGGCATAGCGAGGATCGTTCCTGAAAATCAAATATAGATCGAGCTACAGTAACAATATCAGGTTTAAAAGATTGTGTGAGTGA
>NC_088921.1:31170000-31180000 GCF_038396675.1 Hydra vulgaris
TATTATTCTTTATATAAGATAAAAGTTTTTATTAGAAAATATTATTTTTATCAGGTAAAAAAACAAAGTGTAAAAATTTTAATTATTTGATAAAATAAATTATAATTTAAATAAATATAATATATATGAGTTTTGATTTCTAATTTTGAAAAATTAATTGCCGACTGACTTTAGGAGACATTCTTTTCTGTGCTGAAATTACATGGAGTTTTTTTTTGTGCTGAAGTTATATGAGGCAACTGAGGATAAAAAAACCTTATTTCAACTTTTTTTTTAGGAGCTGTTTTTAAAAGTTAATCCAAGAGAGAGTTTAGGATACTTCTGGTCAAAAAGGGATAAAATACAAGGGTCAAAGCCAACTTCAATAAAATTGACAGTTGATCATTTTAATGCTGTATCTCTAAATGTCATCTCCACTGTGCTTGATTCTGTGGATGAAAAATCACATTTGCACAGTACTTTAGCTCGTTCTAAAACAATTACAAAATGGTTAGATATTGCTTTGGTAAGTAATTTTTATGAATGACATGTTAAGAATTTTACAAGTGCTTTTTTTTGTGAAATTGAAATGTTCATATAAATATTTAATTCTACTTTAGGAGTTGAGAGAACTGAAAAATTTTTCTAGTTTAAAAGCAATTTTATCAGGGTTGCAATGTGCATCTATATATAGACTTACACAGTCATGGGAGTTAGTACCAAAGTAATGTCATTTATTATTATATTTTTTACTATTTGTTTTAGATTCCATTTTATAATCTGTAAAAATTTGGAAGCATTTTAGGGAGTAAGATAAAGTTATTTTAATTCACACTTTTTTAAATTTTATTTTTAAAATAACATGAATAAAATACATTTAAGGGTATTTTTGTTCCCAGGCTCAATTTTAGGTCAAATCAACAATTTTTGCAAAACATTTTGATTTGACCAAAGCATGAATATACTTAAGTTTTGTTCAAAAAAGACGTTTTGTACAACTAAAGTGGTTTTGCACGTTTTATTATTTTTATTATTTATTTATTTTGCAATTCAAATTGTGGTTTAAAAACTGCTGCCATTATATGTAGAAAAGGAGAAATTAGAGATAGTTTACATAATTAAAAGTCAATTTATAAAAGAATGTTTTCTCAAATTAATTGGAGTTTTTGTTCAAATAAAAAAAAGCAACTTGTTGTAAAACTGTTTTGATAACTTATTTTAAAACTATTAAGCTATTGTTAAGAATTTATAATTACACATATAATTAATTTACTTTAACTACCCAGTGTGCATTGCAGTGTGCATTGTATGCAGGATGTTTGTAAGATTCCGACGAGCATCCCTAGGAAAATGTGTCCCCCTGGGTTTTTTAATAACTGAAATTTTTATGACAGCTACAATTATCCAAATAATACCATTCTAATAATGTTAAATTAATGTTAGAAAGTGTATATATACATATATATGTGTGTGTGTGTGTGTGTGTGTGTGTGTGTGTGTGTGTATGTGTGTGTATATATATAGAGATCCTTTTATATAAATATATATATATATATGCACTGGGGTGGAAATAGGGGCTAGACAGGTCTCAAACAGGTCTCTCAGACAGGTCTCAAAAGCGGTTGAAGGGCACTAATGGCTGGTACTAATTTCAGCCCCTGTATATATATATATATATATATATATATATATATATATATATATATATATATATATATATATATATATATATATATATATATATATATATATATATATATATATATATTTATAGATAGATAGATAGATATATTAGACCAGTGCAAAAAAAATATTTTTCAATAATTAAGTGGCTAGATGTTTAAATGTTGTTAATTGATGAAAAAAAGTAAATCATTAAAGTTTCAAAGCATTATTCCAATATTTAGTAACAGCTCAATTAAGTTTACTTTTCAATGGGGTCCTAAAATTAAAAAAAAAAAGTTCCTTAAAAGTAGGTCAACCTGGTACTTAAAAGAAACAAAATAATATATGAATTTCAAAAATAATAATTGTTTTATAAAAAATAAATTAAAAAATTTTTATTTTTATTAAAAACTTGTAAAAATGTACTTTTTTTATTTCTAGTTAAAAAACCATAGTTTTTGTGCAATTAAATCTAAAATAATAATTGTAATATAAAATTATCATTTATTTTGAAATTTATATATAATTTCGCTACTTTTAAGACCCAACATGACATACTTTTGCTCAATTATCTTTACTTTTTAACAGGTCCCTATTATTTTTTCAAAATAATAGGGACCTGTTAAAAAGTAAAGTTAATTGAGCTGTCCCTAAAACACATTTAAGTTTGCAATTTTGAACTAATTTTCCTGACCACAAACCACATCAAATCAAAGGGTAGCCCAAATAAAGTTCAAAAATTATTTTTTTTATATACGATTTTGAAATGATCCAATATATATACACACACACCCATTTACTTTGTGGATTTCAGTCATAATTTATTTTGCACATTTGAAGTTTAAAATGCCTAACTAAAAAACAATTTAAGTAATTTCAGCATTGCGTATTCCCATCTGACTGTTGTGATCGCTTAATTTAACCATCAACACTTCTTTAATTTTATACAATCATTAAAAATGATTTATGTAACGTAAAAATAAACATCTTTTGCAATTATTTTTGAAGCCAATGTTAGATGTCTGCATTTTATTATCTAAAATACTAATATACTAGTGCTCAAAGTTTAACACTTTTTATTATTTATATAGTTAAAGAATCTAATTTGTGAAAGCATAAATAGTGAATAAAAGTTATTTGTTGATTATTTAAAGAATATAGTATATCTTTTTTTTCTTCTAAAAGGCCCTTCTAGGATAAAAAGCTTAAGGCCCTTGCAGGATTCCCACATAGGCTCTGGGGCCAGCACTTTACTGCAAACAGTTTCATAAAAATAAGAAAGAATAAAAATTAATGAAAATTTTTATTTTATTTTACTGTAATAAAAGTCCTTCTTATGTAGATAGTACCTTCTTATGTAGATAGTACCTTCTTATGTAGATAGTACCTGTCTAAATCCTCAATCGATGTTTGTACTTAAGCACCTGCAGGTAGCTATTTCAGTATGACATAAATACTATTTCATGCAATGCTAAAAACCCAAAAGTTTTGGTATATATATATTTTATATATATTTATTAAAAAAACTAAATCAGAACATAATTTAGATAATAAAATAAGTTTTCAAATAAAAATTTTTTTTTTTTATTTACTTTAGAGCATCCATTGCCATCTTTAATGAACTCTCACAAATTTTTTCAGATGACATGAATAACAAAGCTTCTAGGGATTTATTAATACAGGTGAATTTTTTGTTTAAAACTTGCTAGAAGTTATTTGGTGTTACTCAAAGTTTTTTTGTTAATAAAAAACATCTGAAACATAAAGTAAATATAATTTTTTAAATATTATAATGTATAATATATGAAATATTTTCTGTGTTCATATACAGATTTTGCTAAGCCAATGTACAAATATTCTAATGTACAATATATTTCTGCATCATAAGCATACAATTAAACTCTAGATTTCATCATCTAATGTATACTGCATTGGTAAATAAGTACTAAAGTATATAAATATGGTGCATCCAGTAAATTAGAGCATCAATATCCATTGACAAACTTAGTGGCATTAACTAATAGTTTTCTTGGAAATTAAAAATTTACTTAAGAGCTACTTGCAACTGGGCTGCTAACTGGATTGTAAATCAGGGTTTTATTAAGTTGGGTAAGGTTGCAGATATTGTACCCTCTAAGAATAAAGTCAAAAATAGAGAAAAAATACCTATGAAGAAACAATGAGACTTTATTGTATTTTATAATTTGGGGATAAACTGTTCTAAAAAAGTTGAAATATTCCAAAATTTGAATGTTGGTATTTGATAAGAAATTAAATTTTAAAAAACATGCTATCGGTACAATTAAGAAAACAAGATCCTAAATCGTACTATTATAATCCAATATTGTACCTATATCTTGATTTTACAACAACTATATTAATTTACAGTACATTTTGAATGGTTTTTGTAAAGATCATTTTCTGTGCCCAGCAATGTAAAAAAGTTTTGAATTTAATAAACTATGAAACTGTAAATCTTTCCTGGAATTGTCTGAAAACAGGTATCATCAATAAGGTGTAACTTTTATATTAAATGTGTAACATACTAATGTGGTAGCTTGAATTTTAGTAGGAAAATGATGGATATTACTGCACATTATATTAATAATTTTTGCTCTTGACAAAAGTTACAAGTAAATTTTAAAATGGCAGCGTACAAATTATGCGACTAGACTCACTTTGAGTTTGTAACAACATTAGACAACAAATGCTACTATAATTTCTTGGAAGTTATTTTAAATTCACATAAATATGATAAAAAAGACATATATTTAACATGTTTAAAGTAATACTCTAAACATTGAAACCCAAAAATAAAAAAACTTCATAATAACTTGATGTAACTGTTACCAGAATCTAGTTTCATCTCACAAAAAAAAACAATTGATTCATAAGTTTAACATAGCAAAAATAAAATTTCAGTCATAAGATATTTTTTGGGTTATAAAAATAACTAGGTACACCAGAAGTACAATTTAGGCGCCGGTACAATATCGGCAACCTTACCCTAGTTTTAATTTTAGAATTTGTTTTTTATTTTTTGTCTTTTTTTGTTTGTATGTTTTATTTAGTTGTATAGACTTTTTAGTTGTTAGAACAAAAATTTATAACCCTAACTTTGAAAAATTCTGAAAAATACTAAATAAATGTAGTCAACTGATGTATTTTTCTATTTAATAACAAGTTCATACATATTAGTTTTCTAAATTGCTAAAACTGTCTGCAATAAATAAGCAAAATATAAGTAGCTTGTTACATTTTGAACTCAAATATATTATCCATTTCCTTTAATCCAATGTTTAGCCATTTTGAGATTTTTATTTACATATTGTATTGATCTACAATTAACAGAAAAGATAAGCTTATCAAACCCAAAGCCACAACACAATGTTTTTCTCCTTCTTCTGCAGTGGCAGTTTTTATTCGTAATAATTTTATTAGTCTCTTTTAAAAAAACAATTTATTGAGAATCTCTTTTTATCAGTGCAAGAAACTGATACAAAAGATATTCTCTGACACTAAGTCCCATTATTTTCTGATACTAAGTGCCATAATTTGCTGACACTAAGTGTAATAATTTGCTGACACTAAGTGCCATAATTTGCTGACACTAAGTCCCAAATTACTAAATCTCATATTTTATCTCAGAAGTTCTAGAAACTTTTGTAAACTTTTTAACAATATCATTAACAAGTCTATCATTCCTTCTCACACATAGATCAGATTTTATTACCATTTCTAAAAATAAAGCAGAACTGTTTGCGAATAACTTTTCCTCTAATTCATTTTTTAAATCTTATGATAACCTTCTTGTCATCTCAGACAAACAGGTTAATTTATTGTTAAACATTCAAATCACCTCAATTTTTTTGTTAACCAAAATTTCAATATTCTGTACTGTCAAGATTTGGTTAAACATTTTTTAGAACTATTTTAAAATTTTTTTACCAAATCTTGTTTTCTTTCTTGCTGGAAAATAGCATTGGCAGATTTGAATTTGAAATAGCATTGGTGGATATGGATTTGAAATAGCATTGGTAGATTTGAATTTGAAATAGTGTTGGTGGATTTTTTAAAACTCTGGTGGTATCTCTGGCTTCTCAAGTTTTTGAGAAAATTTTTAACATCTCATCCCGAGTCTCTAACAATCAATTTGCATTTCAATTTTTTTGTTTTGTTGCTGACTTTGTAATTATTTCTATTTCTATCTTTGCATATAATTATATTCATGTTTCTATCATGCATTAAATGGAGTTAATGAGACAAGGGCTTTTTTTCTTAACATATCAAAGGTTTTTTATAAATTCTGGCATTATGGTCTTTTTCACAAATTCTCTTCATGTGGTGTATCAGGGAAAATTTTTAAAATTATTTAGCCATTTCTTTTTTATTGTAATACTAAAGTTATCCTTGATCGACAACACTCTACTTCATTTCTTTTAATTACTGTGTTACCACAAAGTACCTCAAGGTTCATCATTACCTGTGTTGTTTCTCACCTATACTAAAGTCTACTTGGATTATCTTTTACAGCATAACTTTTATTGAATCCATATATCCAATCTATTGCAATATTAGCTAAGGTTGCTTCTCTTTACTTTGTTTACCATTAACTCCTGATTCCATTCTTTACTGCTATAAATCTCTTATTTGTCCTTGTATGAAACACTGTTGTCATATTTGGGCTGCTTCATCTATTGATACCATTTCTCTCTAAGACAACATTTTAGATAAAATGCTTTCTAAATGTAGTCAGACCTGATCTAGCTGCCAAGAATGAATACATTTTGCCAAAGACTATTTCTTTCTTCTAAAAATACTACCATGTTTGCTGCCCAAGAATGCTTTCTTTTATTTTCCCAAGCAAGTTTTCTTCTATTCTACCTTCCAAAGCTTAACCTCATTGACTCATTCTAAAATTCATTGACTCATTCTTTTTTGTACACTTCAATGTTTTAAAATTCTCTCCTGTTTTCAACTTTTCCTGACAGTTTAAAGATTTTTTCTTTAGACTGTTTTCTTAAATTCTCCACTTTTAGCTTACAACTTGGTGGTTGCTTAAAGCCTTGTTGAGATTGAATTTGTTTTTACCATTTTATGATTAACTAATACTGTCTGCAATACTGTCTGCAATAAATTTTCAAAATATTAGTTTGTTACATTTAAAAACTCAAATAAAATTTTTAAAACTCTATTATCTATATACCTAATCCTTAGCCATTTTGAGATCATAAATTTTTCTAACTTATTGTATTGATCTAAAATCTAACAGCTAATAAGAATATCAGCCATAACTATTTAAAAATGCAAATTAATATTTTTTATTACTGTTCTGAAGATCAGCGTGTATTTATCTTTATTTAATGTTTCTGAAATTTCACACTGACTGCAGTATTTATTTTTATAAGAATTTAAACTTAAATCAATGACAAAGAGCTTTTTTATTTTAATTTATAGTTATCTTCAAGTTAAAAAACTGAATTATTATTGAATCTTTTTCTCCTATATAGTTTTATATATAAAATATTTTATATAGTTTTATATATAAAATAGTTTATATAATTTTATATATAAAATTGTTTATATAATTTTATATATAAAATAGTTTATTTAATTTTATATATAAAATTGTTTATATAATTTTATATATAAAATTGTTTATTTAATTTTATATGTAAAATAGTTTATATTAGTTTATATATAAAATAGTTTATATAATTTTATATATAAAATAGTTTATATAATTTTATATATAAAATAATTTATATAATTATATATATAAAATATTTTATATAATTTATTAAGTTGATTATATAATCAACTTAGTAATATGACAGTATTATGTGAATCCAGTAATGTGAGACTTCAATTAGCTATAAAATCAATCAACCTAAAATTATTTTGAGTCACATTTAAACAATAATGCTCTAAATAGTACTCTCTTATTTGTACCCCTAATTTTTTAGCATTTCGAAAACTTAAAAGCAAACTTGAAAAACTGTAAATTAAAAAAAAAACAACTGTAAATTATATGGTATGTGAAAAATTATAAACTATATGTGAAAAGCATGCTTGAGTTGTTGCCATGGTAGTATTTGTAGAATAGAAAAATGCAATCTTAAGGTTATAGGACAAACGTTCAAACTTGGCAGCGAGATAAATAACATTTATAATGCAGTTTTGGACCTTATTTGGACTGAACCAAATCTCAAGAACATTATTTCTAATATAAAATACAAGTCATTTGATAATGTTGATTCTTAATGTTGGGCAACTCCTTTTTGATTTGATTCTTGCATTTATAAAAAGAGATTTGTTCTCCAGAGAATTGATCTTGTGGAAAAGATGATAGAAATTATTATGATTAGGAGTAATATTGCATAGGAGTATATACAGGCATCTTTGATAAAATATTTTTCTCTAAGATTAAAAAAGAAAACTGTTTACTCCATCTATCAAAAAAAGAAAAATTGTTTTTTAAATTGTAAAGAAAGTTTTTTTATCAATCATATGATGAAGAAACATATAGTCAATAAGATTGTTAACATCTCTTGCTATACTTTTTGTTGGATCTTCTGAGAGTGGTTTATATGTGTTTTTATCTGATAAAAGTAGAGAGATCTTCTCTTCATAGTCAGTTTTGTCTAAAATACAAATACCCCCTCCCTTGTCGGCCTTTTTTATGGTAATTGTGGGATTAAACATAAGGGAGTTTATGACGTGTTGCAGCTGGAGAAAACAATGTGAATATAATGGGTTTATACCTCAAAAAGCAATTAAAAGTGTTGGAAAGTAAAAATCTATGCACAAAATTTAATACTTTGGAATAGGATTTCTGACAGATTGCACAAAAAAATAATGCCTTCAGAAATTTGTGCTAAATATTTGTTTTACATAAAAAAAAAATATTTATTTGTAAATTTTTTAACTTTATTAAATTTATTTGTTAAATTTGTTGTGTTCCATTTTTTCACAACTAGTACTTGTTTCAATGAAATGTTGTGCTCCATTATCACACAGCTAAATGTTTGATGTTAAAACTTATAAGTGTTTTAATATAAATATTTGAAACCAAGTTTGCTACTCTATAAAAGTTCTTTTTAAAAGTTTAAACTTGTTTCTTTTTTATGTAATAAAACTTGTATTTGTTAATAAATTATAAAAAAATTTTAATTCTATTATGTAAATGTAATAACAACTTTTATTTTTCTTATATTTAGCAACAAAAAATTTCAATTTATTTGAAGTATTTTATTTTCTTATTTTTTAAATGATAACATTTTTTTTATTATTAATGGAAACAGTTTATTTATTTTGAATAAAATTTTTCTTTTTTTTAAACACACAAAAAAAAAATTATGACAAGATTTACACAGAATTTATTTTATAATTTTGTTAATGCTTTTTATATCATAAAACATAATTCTTTTAACACTAGGAAGGTACTGCAAAATACTCAACAAACTCACTTGGTAGATCAAAATCAAAGCGACAATCTCTTATTAATATGGTAGGTAGGTTATCCTCTTACTATTCTCTAGATTACTCTCACTTATTATTATGGTTTCAAGACTCGAAGTGTCTAAATATTGACACCCTCTGGCTTGGTGAATGACCCTCATGAATGGGGCAGCCATCAGTTGCTTTACCAAATAAATTGGCTGATGGTAAGTTGCCAAGCCAAAAAAATTCCATATGTACTAAGGTCATCAAGGACAGGCACTTATTATGAGCATTGTGATTTGTATGTTTAACGGTTATGATGCTAAAAATATGGTAAGTTGGTCAGATGAAGTTTATAAATTTATTAAACAATAATGCTCTAAATAGTACTCTCTTATTTGTACCCCTAACTTTTTAGCATTTTGAAAACTTAAAAGCAGACTTGAAAAACTGTAAATTAAAAAAAACAAACTGTAAATTATATGGTATGTGAAAAATTATAAACTATATGTGAAAAGCATGCTTGAGTTGTTGCCATAGTAGTATTTGTAAAATAGAGAAATGCAATCTTAAGGTTATAAGACAGACGTTCAAACTTGGCAGCTAGAGCAATAACATTTATAATGCAGTTTTAATTTATTGTTTAGGGTATCACACATGGAACTGTACCATATCTAGGCACTTTTTTAACAGATCTTACTATGATAGACACAGCACTACCAGATAAAGTCAAGGTATTTTGATATCAGTTTTATTAAAAAAAACTTGTTATATTTTTTAAAATAAAGGAATGCAGAGCAATTAGGAGCTCTGTTGACTAAATGTTCATGCAGTGTTAAATAGTTGATCTAGTTTTTATAAAATAATTTTGTACTTATCTTTTTAACATAGGGAGATTTGATTAACTTTGAAA
>NC_088921.1:31182500-31260000 GCF_038396675.1 Hydra vulgaris
ATCCTTCATTTATAATGAATGAGATTTTATTTTTGGACATTGTAGTAAATATTTTTTAGTTTTAAATTATTTTTTTAACTTAACTGAATATATATTTTTTATTTATATTTTTTTACATTGTTTTTATTGCTGTTTTTTTTTTTATATATATACTTTCTTTGTATAAATAAATCCATTACATCGTACTTTATTATTTCAACGTTTGGTTTTTGTTATTACCTTGTTTTGTATATAACAAAAAGTTCCTAAAATCATTTTTTTTTGAACACGAAAATAGTGACGAGATTTTAATTTATGATTTGTAAACAGATTAGTTTCTTTGCTAATTGTTTTTTTATATTAAATTTTATAATTTTTTAGTTCATTTTATTCGAGGTTGACACTTATAGTTAAGTTGGTTGCTTAATTATTGTATCATTTAAGATCCTGTCTTCAATACAGCGTATTACAGCTAGAGTCAGTTTTAGTTCGGTCATCACTCAACCGAGGCGCGAGTACGGGCAACCGTAATAAGTCAAGGAGGGGGGAGGGGGTCAAATTTTTTAAGTTCTATATTAGTATTTCCGGATATATTTAAAAGTACACAAATAATAAAATATCTCACATCAGTTATGAATATACTAAATATTTCACATCAGTTTTAATAAAATAGAATAAAACGTTATAAGATGTTGTAACTGCCATGAAAACAACAAAAGATCTTCGCATTGTGACAAATTGTTCAAACCAGGCTTATGGAGCCGAGCAGGGGAGCCGCTGTTTTTTGGTGGAGCCGGAGCTGCAAATATCGAGCGGCTCTTGTGTTTTTCTAAAGAAATAGAATGTTTTTTTTTTTTTACTGTAGACAAATTTTATTCATTCATTGTTAACTAATTTTTTGAATAAATTATTGAATTTCTATTATTTTTTGAATATTTTTTCTAACAGTTACAGTCTTCCCAAAACGTGAAAAAAAAAAGAATATTATAACGATTTTGTACTCAACAAAATACTATCCTTTAATAGTATTTCTTGCAAAATACTATCATTTGATAGCATTTCTTGCTATTTCAATGCTTTATTACGAAAACAAAAACAAGTCAAGTATATATGAAAACATTCTTACAGTATTACATATATTCCTTTATATTACATTTTTATATTGATATTTGATTTTTTATGTTGAGTCTTTTAAACGTCTTTGGAGCGTTTTGGACTTCTTTTTTAGGTACCGTGCCTACTGGGTAAAATAAAAACTAAGAAACTTTACCCGTGACATCTTTCTTTTTAAATATAGTATACGGTAGTAGAGTAGTGATAATAATAGAGCGTCAAACGAAAAGTTAAAACTCGAACTGTTGTACGATACGAGTTCAAATCCTGCCAACGCCAACTCAGCGCTTGAGTAGTACTTCGGTACACAAATATTGGTCGATAACGGACGCTACTTTGGATTAGTCTTAATGACTATTTGTGGCTGTTCCTATGCTAAGCCTACAATATCTTCGGATATAAGAACTTTGTATAAAAAAAATATAGCATCAATATTCAAATAGATAAATAAATAAAAAATAATGCATTAACCTTGTAGTCAAGAAAGTTGGTTAAAAATGAGTTGCTGTAATTGGTTTAGACTTAGGTTGGCAAATGTGATCAAAAAAAATATTCCAAAATTTGCGATTTTTGTTCATAAAGTATGGGAGCCGGACATTTCTTAGGAGCCGAGCCGTAAAATAAACTTTAGGCTCAAAAAGTCTGGTTTAAACAATTTTAATTGTGACTCTTCAACTTCATTTAGTCTAGCTGTTAAATTTTATTGGCAGCCGATATAATAAATATTTCGTATTCATCTTTTTTGCTATATAATATAAAGTACATATGTACCTTAGAATTTGCATGAAGTATTTATTATTTAAAACTATCAAAATATTAATTTATTTAAAATTATATTTGATTTAAAATGCAATAGTTGAGTTCTGCTATTATTTTGTCACTCTTCTTTTTACTTTACTTTTTTTATTTTATTTATATATATGTTTATACATATACATTTATTTATTTCATTTTAGGATAATAGGCTATGGCAATAAAAAATCTTTGTCAGTTTTGCAATAAACCAGTGGCTATTATCCTTAGGGGGAATCCTATATTATTGTTGGTCTTTTTGGGAAAATATTAAATGTAACTTTATCAACAAAAGTACCTATAATCTTCTTTTCAAAGATTCTGTTGATTGGTACTGTAGATACTACGTCACCCAAAATATGCCATTTATGAGGTAGAAATTACTACCTTATGGTGCTGATTTTATTCACAGTGTCATTAGTTCTCCTATCACTCTTCCAATCATAATTGGTATATCTGAATCAAAGCTATTCATTAAAGATTCTAATATAACCGATGTAAATATAATTGGTTTTATAATTGAGTAATGTTTTACTGACACCAAAAAGATTGTGCTCTTTTATATTTGTATTAAAATTTGAACCACAAGGTTCTCAGTGATTCACGTTTCAAGGTTCTTAGTGATTCACGTTTATATTTCTAAATACGTAAAATCTATCTACTTTGAAATTGTCAATTCCCTAAAAAGGAATATTATCAATGACTCTATATATCAGCATTCATCAATCAATCCTAAAAAATTTATTTCTGTCCATTTTAATCCCCTACTTAAATAGTTTAGTTCTGAAACCAACATGTTATCTTGATGAGTAATTTAAACATAGATTTCAGGGGTGGACTCAGGTTTTTAATTTACCTCGTCAAATAAAAAAGCGCCTTACGCCAAGTTTCATGACGTAACTACGCCCGCTGTGTCCAAAAAATATATATATAAGGGAAAGGAGGAAGGGGGGAAGTAACAATTTTTGCGATTGGAAAGAAAAACGTGTCTTGTGCTAATGCGAACACGATTCAATACTAAATCAACTAGTCATAAGGTTGTTTTTTTGTCAACAAAGAGTTCGATCCGGATCAAAGTAATTTTAGCGAAACAGATGCTTTACAAAGCAACTGCAGCTATTTTTATAATTTTGAAATAAAAGAATTTCTTGAGGGTGATAAATTTAATGCAATTCATATAAATATAATAAGTTTAATAAAAATTTTTTGAAAATCTTTGCAATAGTTTTGAGGAAAATCTAACTATTTTTAGTGTAATTTGCCTAACTGAAACCTGGTGTAGTTCTGATGACTCAAATTTAGGTAATAATTTTAAAATACCGGACTATAATTTGATTTCTTTAGGGCGGAAAACAAATAAACGCGGCGGTGGTTTAATCATTTATGTAAAAGAAAACCTACATGCAATGTGGATTTAAAAAAAATAATTCAACAGAGCATGCTATTATTCAGCTCACAAGAAGTATATCAGACTCATTTAATAATTCTAAATTCACATTGGGAATATTTATTGATTTAGCGAAAGCGTTTGATACCATTGATCATAAAATTCTTGCTAAAAAATTAAAATATAATATGGCATAACAGGCAATATTATAGAATGGTTAAAAAGCTATTTAACTAATCGTAAACAATTTGTTTACCCCAATGAAACATTTTCATCAAATTTGTTAAATATTACATGTGGAGTTCCTCAAGGATCCATATTAGGACCTCTTCTTTTCCTCATTTATATTAATGATCTATACAAAGCCTCGGACTTAATAACAATTATGTTTGCTGATAGTAGTATAAAATACGGGTTCTGTATTTTACATTTTTTTTCAACTATATACCTATCCATATTCTCATATCATATTTCAACTATATCAACCATAATATATTAATATATTATGGTTACATCAATTTCACAAGTGAAATCTAAGCGTAATGTAATCTAAGCATAAAAAAATCATGTCTTATTAAATCAGACTTCTCAATTCTTTATTATCAACCCATGAGTTGAACGAATCAGGATACCCATACCACTTTACTAATGACTTGTTTTTAAGTTTACGAATAACTTTTTCAATCCTAAATATGTTTTGATCTGTTTTTTGCATTTCTTGTTCATAAAAAGTACCTTGTATTTCTTCACTATTATCGTCAGTTATTTTATACGTTGGTGGATCTGTGAACTGAACTTGTGACACTGTAAAAACTTCTTCAGTCAATCTCGGTGTGTATCCTTTTTCAAACGTTCCTTTCTTTTTAGTTATCCTAACTCTATCACCAATTGAAAACTTTGGTCTTACAGACTTTGATCGTACATTTCTATTTAGATTGAGCCAAACAATATTTTCATTCTTTTTAGCGCTAGCTTCAACTGGTGTCATTTTAATTGAAGAATGCTTTGTGTTGTTGTATTTATTTACCATTTCATCTAAAACGTCAATATGTTTTCTAGTAGAATTAGCTGAAAAGTAATTAAACATTTTATTTTTAATTGTTCTATTCCAACGTTCAACTACACAACTTTTTTCTTCATTTTTAGTTGAGTATAACTCAACACCTAGAGCTTTAACATGCTTATCATAAAATTCTAAGCCTTTATCTACCCATATTTTTTGACATTTTCTTTCGTGGAAGATTTTATTTAAAGCATTAGCAACATCAACTCCAGTTTTACTCTTCAATGGAACAATCCATCCATACTTTGAAAAAACATCTATCACCATTAATAAGTATTTTATACCGTCATTGAATTTAGAAAAAGATTGCATGTCAACTAAATCAGCAGCCTATATTTCATCGATTCCATTTACAATCACTTTTCTTTTTCTGAAATGTTTTACAACTGGTTTATGAAGTTCGTTTGCAAGTTCGTTAGTCCATTTCAATTCTTTACCCTTTTCTTTTTCTTTGATCGTTTGTAGATTTTTTGAGTAGTTTTAACACCCAATTCATATGGGTCTAAAAGACACATATGACTTAGGTCTGAAAGACCTAAGTCATATGGGTCTAAAAGACCTAACCCAAACTTTGCTTTAGATGATATAATAGGTTTTATAATACCTCGTTCAATTCTTTCACGTATTGTTGGATTTTTTATAAAATCCATTTCTTTTATCATAATTCTATCAGCTTTATTTCTATTTGCAGTATCATCGAAGTATTTATAAGCAAGATCGTGATGGTAAGCTGTATTATCAACTCTATCTATAGGTTTACTCCATTCTTTATATGCATCAGTAGAAGTTAATCGTTCATCTAAATTAGTACCAGGACCAGCAAAGTTCATTTCAGGTAAATGCATTTCACCAGGGAACTTCGACCATGGTAATTTTATTTTTTTAGTTATTGAATTAATTGAACTCACTAAATCTCCTCCTTTTTTTGATGATACAAATTGAGCTTGTTCATCAAAAAAAGGAGGAACTTGCACTATTTGTTGTTCCACAAATAGTGCAAGTTCTACGTTGCATATTTCTATTGTTTTTACTCACAACATTTTGCAAGTTTAGTGTATTTGTTTTGTTTCTACATTTGACACAGTACATTTTTATATATATAGAAATTTTTATATATAAAAAAAATCTTATATATAAAAATGGATATTATAGATTATTCATGAAAAGTAAATAAAAATAAGCGAAGTAATAACAAGTTGTTACCAAAAAGTATAAGAGGAATTATTGTTGGAAAGTCGGGTTGTGGAAAAACTACTTTATTATTAAATCTACTTTTAAGACCTGGTTGGTTAGATTATAATAATTTACAAGTTTTTGGAAAGTCTCTTCTTCAACCAGAATACAAAATATTAAAAAGCTCTTTTGAAAAAAAATTGCCAAAACAAATTATTTATGAAATATTTAAGCTACAAGACCAAATAGAAAAATTTAATGCAAATCCAGATTTTGTAATTGCAGAAGTTTCAAAAAATTTGAAAGATAAAGCAGATATGGAGTGTAAGTTTTTTGAAACAGATGAAGATGTACCAAATCCTGAGGATCTTGATATTAACAAGAATAATTTGATGATATTTGATGATTTGCAATTAAAAAAACAAAGTGTGAAAAATATTATATAAGAGGAAGACATAGTAATGTAGATTATTTCTATCGTGCACAAAATTATTTTATGTGACCTAGACAAACTAATAGAGAAAATGCCAATTTTATTTGCTTATTTCCTCAAGATGCAAAGAATTTAAGTCATATTTATAGAGATCATGTTTCTAGTGATATGAACGAAGATGAGTTTAAAAGATTTTGTAAGCTTGGTCAGAACCTCATGGATTGGTTGTCATAATTTATCGTCTAAAATAGATAATGGAAAATATAGAAGTGGATTAGATAATTTTTATTTTCCATCTAAAGTTTAAAATAATTTTTTTGTATATAAAAAATGTATATAATATTGAATATAAAAGTAGTCATATAAAAGAGAAGTTTGCTCCTATTATACAACTAAGTGAAGATAAAGATTATGAAATGGCATTAGTTGGCCTTGATACATTCTACAGTTTTCCAAATGTTGATTCTTCAAATAACAATTTTAGATATAGTTTAGATAATGGAGCAACTTGGATAGATATAAACATTCTAGAAGGTAGTTATGAGATTGATGATATAAATAAGTACATTGTGGAAAAAGTTATAGTAAAATTATTAATGGAGTTGAAACTAGTATTATATTTTCAGCAGATAATAACACACTGAAAACAACTTTAAATATTCAAGCTGGTTATAAAGTTGATTTTACACCTATAAATTCAATTAGATCTATTCTTGCTTTTAACAATCAAGTATATTCAACAGGATCTCATGAATCAGATAATATAGTAAACATTTTAAGTATTAATAGCATAAGTGTAACAAATGATATAATAGCATCATCCTATGTAAATGGAACAACAGAAAACGTTATATATTCATTTTTCCCAAGTGTTGGTTCTGGATATAAAATTATTCAAGAGCCATTAAACTTAATTTACTTACCAATAACACTAAAAACAATTTCAAAGATGGAGACTAAATTGGTTGATCAAGATGGAAATCTGATAAATTTACGAGGAGAAAAATTAGCTATTAGATTTCATATAAGAGAAAAAAAAAAATCTAACTATAACAAAATGAGTAAATATATTAATATTAAAGTTAATCTTTCACAAAACCAAAAAGAAAAAATTAAAAATGCAATTGAATGTGGTATTGGAGCTAGTATTAAGTTATCGCATTCAGATTTAAATGGTGAACATGTATTAGCTGTATATGAAAAAGGTACTGGTGTATCAATTATTTTAAGTAAAACACAACTAGTACACAATTCTAAAATAGAAGGTGGATTTATTGGTGCACTTTTACCGTTTCTTGGTTCTTTAGCATCAAGAGTTATACCACCACTTGCAACAGGACTGCTTTCAGGAGTAGGCTCAGCAGCTGGATCAACTATGATTAATAAAATTGCTGGAAATGGTATTGTGTACATGAAAAAGAATGGACAAGGTGTTAAATTAACATGTGCAGGGTCTGGTTTATATTTGAGACCACGGAGTAAAGGAAGTTCTGTAGGTGATGGATTGTACTTACGTGCTGGAAATGGTTATACATCAACAGTTTCAGGTTTATTATTAGGACCAAATTCATTTGCTAATATTCCATTTTTATATTCTTTGATTTTCAAATTATATATAATAAAATTTATATATAATAAAATGCCAAATAGCATGCCAGTGCATAAATTTAAAAACAAATATAAACAACCGGAACCTCCTATAGTTTTTAAACCAAATAAAAATTTACAGCATCCTGCAATATTAATAATTGGAAAATATGATGTATTTGCACAACGCGACATTACAATAAAATCTCTATCACATCAATATATTCTTTTAAAGTTTGGTGTAATAGTTAATAAAGGTGTTGCGTTAGTTTCATTAAAACATGAACTTAGATTAAAAATGTTAAGTTAACAAGATTGTATAATAGCAGAGTCTGTTGATGATATTTTAGTAACAATTATAAATAAATCTTATTCTGATGTGTTAATAAAAAAAGGAGATTGTTTTTGTTCTGTTAATCTATTGTGTTAATTTTTTTATTTTTTATTAAAAATGGAATACAATAATAAAATGTACAATAACATTTATTCAGCTATACCTACTGAGAATAACAATATTTACCCTGTTCTTCCTAATGCACCTGAAGAAAAATCATATCGGTAACAAAAAATTAGTGAGATTCAAAAAGAAATAGAGCGTGAAAGAGAAAAGAGAATAACGCTGAGTAAAAAATATCATAGAGCTGTAAAAACAATTTCTGCAATTGATAATGCATTACTAGCAAGCACTATGGCACTTGGAACTATTGGAATTGGTTTTTTATCAACAATCATTGCAGCACCAGTAGTTATTGCATGTGAAGGTGCAGCATTAGGAGCAGGTGTGTTATCAATAATAGGCGGACAAGTTAATAAAAAAATGAATTTAAAAGCAGAAAAGCATGAAAAGATTAAAGTGCTTGCTGATTCAAAACTAAATACAATAAGCAATTATATTTCTAAAGCTTTAGTAGATGGGCATATAGATGACAAGGAATTTGAGTTAATACTTGGTGAACTTGAAAAATTTCAGACAATGATGGAGCAAATTAAAATAAAAGTTAAAAATGAAATCGATGAACAAACAAAGTTGTCAATAATCGACCAAGGGAGAGAAGAAGCTATTAAAGTAATTCAAAGTAGGTTTAATAAAAAAATAGTCACTTAACATTTTATTGACAATTAATAAGAGATGCGTTATTTATATCCTTCCTTTTTAGAATGTAGTAAAAGAGAACAAGATCTAAAAAAAAAAAAATATTTGGAACTTCTTGGAATTGGAAAAGGAGGTTTTAATGTTGATTCGAGAAGTCACTCTATATTTATCACTGAATATGGAAACTTTCAGATACCATCAACTTATAGTGATGATGAGAGAAATAAACTTTATAAACTTATCTGGAATGAACATAGTGATTTTTATTGTGTAGAAAGAGACATTAAAGAATTACTTAAACAATGGAATAGTGTTAAAAAACAGGATAAATTAAGAATTATAGATAAATATGTACTTCGATTAGAGTGTGATTTCAAAGAAAAAAAACTAATAAAAATTATTTTATCAATGGCACTTATATTAAGATTATTAGAAACAAATGATATCATTTATAAAGACTTTTAGATTAAAACGAATTGTGGAACGTTTAATATTGATTATTTAAATAGTTTGCTAAAACGTAAAACGTAACGTAAAACGTAACGTAAAACGTAACGTAAAACATAAAACACAGCATAAACTTTTATGTTGTGTATTTAATTTTTTTTATATAAAAACAAAATGTCATTTTTAAAAATTACAGACACTGAAAAGAGAGATCAAATTGTAAAAGAATTATCAGAGAGTAAAAAAAGAATACAGCAGAATCATCTTAGTGAAAAGATTGGAGATTCTAATTTGCAGATAGACTTGTCAAAATTGTACAAGCCATTAATTGATAGTCAATCTGGAATAAAGGAGGATATATCTAAATTGCAAGATCAAGCTAATCAATTTGCTCTTTCGTTTTGAAATGCATATCCTGAAATACTTACTTATGGATCTAAAGAAATAATGCCTTCTGATGAATTTTTAAAGTTGGGAAAAATTGCAACAGACTATCTTAGGATGTATACTTATAGTAAAAAGTCTACAGACACTACATTTGGAATACATTCTAAAGAGGGTAAATTTTTTATAGGAAAAGTTCCAATATTAATTAATAATGATGATATAGATATAAATGGAATAAAATACATTGGTACTCCTGGTCTTTGGGAATTACTAACAAAGTCTAATCCTAATAAGGAAATATATAATATAGACGATCTTCACAATTATCGAGATATAATAATACAAACAGATGCAATTACTGATTCAGGAAAACCAAAGTCATCTCGGAGCGAAAAATACAAAGAAATAATAGCTCCCATTTGGAGAGAGTTAAAGAGAACTAGAATGCTTGAGTATCAAAGAAAATCAAAGGGAACAGGAATAGGACCAATAATTCTTCCTAGCGATCCTATTGCACTTCTTGATATGCTTGAATTACGCATAGCTGCATGGAGAGCAGGTAATACTGGATCAAGAAATGAAGCTGTTGCAATTTGTGATGAATTGTTAAGACAAGGTGTTATGAATAGTGATCAGTATAAAGCAATACAAAATAATCTAGCAATATGATAATATGAATATGATAATATGAGTAAAAAAAAATTAAAAAAAAAAAATGCGTACATAAAAATGCTATTTGTTAAAAATATATATGTTAAGAAGCAAGTTGTTGGAGGAAGTGGTATATTTGATAGTTTAATAAATTTATTTAAACGAGCAGTATCATCAAATGTAACAAGAGTGTCATCAGCTATGTTGAAGAGGTTAGCTGCTAGTGATTTAGGAAAAACTGCAATAACTGCTGCTAAATCAGCAGGGAAAGAACTTTCAACATCAGCAATAGAAGATGCTGCTAAAGATGTTGCAGTTGAAAAAGGAAAACAATTAATTAGAAAAGCATCTACTAAAGTTTCTCAACCAAATACAGTCATTAATAATAAAATTAATGACATAATCTCAAATTTAAATAAAAAAGCTGATGAAGTTACACCAAATATAAATAATATAATGATGGGGTCTGCAATAAAATCAGCAGCTATAAGGATAGAAGATCTAGCAAAAAAAGGCCGAGTTCTTCGATTGGCTTAATCTTTTTATATTTATTTTCCATTTTAAAAGAAAATTTTTTTTTATATTGTAAATAAAAAAATGGCAACTTCTGATATATTAAATTTTACTGAAATCCCAACTGTGGATGATGGAATTGAAAGATTTGAATTCTATGAGCAATAGCTCGCACAAATCTAAATAGCGCTGGAGAAATAAGAATTAACATTGAGCAACAAAATTTGTTCACACTTCCATCTGAGGCTTATCTTTTTTTTAAAGGAAGACTTCTTAAACTTGATGGGACAGCTTATGCTGATGCAGATGCAGTGGCGCTTACAAATAATGGTATTATGCATTTATTCAGTGAAATATCATATCAATTATCAAACCAAAATATAGAAACTATTTTTAATCCAGGTCAAGCAACAACAATGTTTGGAATGCTTAAATACCCAAATGACTTTCAATTAGCACAAGGATTAAATCAATTGTGGTAAAAAGATTCTTCAACAACAGCAGTACTTGCTGATAACTCAGAGTTTGCAGTGCGACAATCATACATAATTCAGAAACCAACCATAAAGGGAACATTTTCATTTTGTATACCTTTAAGACACATTTTTGGATTCTGCAATGATTACAACAAAGTCATTTACGGATTTAAACATAAAAAAAGTTAATCTTGATAAAATATCATTGTTCATACCACATGTGATTCCATCAGATTTAGAGAGAGTTAATCTTTATAAAAGTATTGAATCAAAAGTGACACTTCCAGTAACTTTTCGCGCAAGGCAGTGTGATACTATAACTCTTCCACAATCTACAACGTTTTCTTGGAGACTTAGCGTGAAGACATCTCCAGAAAAGCCAAGATACATCATTGTTGGATTCCAAACAAATAAGGATGAAAATCAAGAAGTTAATTCTTCCATATTTGATCATTGTGACTTGAAAAATATGTACATTATGCTTAATCAAGAAAAATATCCAGCTGCTGACTATAACTTATCATTTCCAAATCATCAATTTTCAAGAGCCTATAGAGGTGCATCTGTATTTAGTGAAAAATTTTATGGAATGAACGATTTGATTACACAAAGCAACATAACTCCTTCAAACTATAAAGATTTATACCCACTCTTTGTTTTTGATGTTAGTAGACAATCAGAAAAATTAAAATCCTCAGTAGTAGATGTACAAATTAAAGCAACATTTAATGCAACTGTTCCAGCAGATACTGAAGCGTTTGTTGTTGTAATAATGGATAAGTTTTTACACTTTCAATCAGACGGAAATAAGTTGAACGTTGTTTATTAACTTTTTTTTGAATTGATTTAAAAAATTTTTTATCTTTATATAATAAAAATGTATTATACAAGGGAAAACTTGCAGAAGTTGTTAAAAGAAAATAACATTTCACAAACATCTAAAAATTATGTTACATTGTTAATGATTGCTGTAGATAATGGGTTGATTGATAAAGAATCAATCATGTCAAAAGCAACAAAAGCAACTGATGAGAAAAGACCAGTTAGAAGACCTAGAATACATCCAGTAAAAGAAGTAGATCCTTCGGATCCATGCAAAGTAAATAAGAAAAGACCAGTTGGAAGACCTAGAATACATCCAGTAAAAGAAGAGAAAAAAGAAATAGATCCAAAATATGAAAGATTAAGAACAATTAAGAAAAAACCAGTCACTATTAAATTAACAAACATGGAAACAGGAGAAGAAACAGTATATAAATCTTTATATAGTGCAATGCGTGGAACTGGTCATGGATATAGATATCTTGAAATGCGTGATGGGAAGATTGATAATGGATATAAGATTGAAATATTAAATTCTGAAAAATTAAAAAAAAATCTTTATATATAAAAATGGGATCTGATAATTTATTTGAAAATCTAAATGCGATTGAATTGTTAAAAAATAATTTAGATAAAGTAAATTGGAGAAATTTATCTAAAAATCCAAATGCGATTGAGATATTAAAAAATAATCTAAATAAAGTAGATTGGGAAATGTTATCTGCAAATCCAAATGCAATTGAGATATTAAAAAAGAATTTAAATAAAATAGATTGGTCTTATTTATCTAAAAATCCAAATGCAATTGATTTGTTAAAAGATAATTTAGATGAAGTATGTTGGATATTTTTATCTTTAAATCCAAATGCAATTGAGATATTAAAAGATAATTTAGATAAAGTAGATTGGGAAATTTTATCTTTAAATCCAAATGCAATTGAGTTATTAAAAAATAATTTAGATAAAGTAGATTGGACTTGTTTATCTAAAAATCCAAATGCAATTGAACTATTAAAAGAGAATTTAAATAAAGTAAAATGGCGATGGTTATCTGAAAATCCAAATGCAATTGAATTGTTAAAAAATAATCTAAATAAAGTAGATTGGGAAATGTTATCTGCAAATCCAAATGCAATTAAGATATTAAAAAAGAATTTAGATAAAGTAGATTGGAATTGGTTATCATATAATCCAAATATCTTCACATATGATTATGAAAAAGCTCTTAAATTATTACTTAAAGAACCAGAAAATGAGATTGAGATAAAAGAGAGAAAAATGTGGAATTTTTAATTGAATTTCAATTAAAAATTTATCTTTTAATGCGATTGAAATATTAAATTCTGAAAAATTAAAAAAAAATCTTGATATATAAAAATGGGATCTGATAATTTATTTGAAAATAAAATTTTGATTGCATTGTTAAAAAATAATATTGAAAAAATAAATTGGAGTTTGTTATCTTTAAATCCAAATGCAATTGATTTATTAAAAAAGAATTTAGATAAAGTAAATTGGGATTGGTTATCTCGAAATCCAAATGCAATTGACATATTCAAAAATAATTTAACTGAAATCAATTGGTTTTATTTATCTTCAAATCCAAATGCAATGGGCATATTAAAAAATAATTTAGATAAAGTAAATTAGAGAAATCGTTCTCAAAATCCAAATGCGATTGAGATATTAAAAAATAATCTAAATAAAGTAGATTGGGAAATGTTATCTGCAAATCCAAATGCAATTGAGATATTAAAAAAGAATTTAAATAAAGTAGATTGGTCTTATTTATCTAAAAATCCAAATGCCATTGAAATATTAAAAGAGATTATAGATAAAGTCATTTGGATTAATTTATCTCGAAATCCAAATGCAATTGATTTGTTAAAAGATAATTTAGATACAGTAGATTAGGAAATTTTATCTTTAAATTCAAATGCAATTGAATTATTAAAAAATAATTTAGATAAAGTAGATTGAGATGACTTATCAAAGAATCCAAATGCAATTGAATTATTAAAAGAGAATATAGATAAAGTCAATTGGATTTTATTATCAAAGAATCCAAATGCATATGAACTATTAAAAAATAATTTAGATAAAGTAGATTGGGAATATTTATCTCAAAATCCAAATGCGATTGAGATATTAAAAGATAATTTAGATAAAGTCAATTGGAAAAAATTATCTCGAAATACAAATGCATATGAACTATTAAAAGATAATTTAGATAAAGTAGATTGGAATTGGTTATCACATAATCCAAATATCTTCACATATGAATATCAAACATATGATTATGAAAAATTATAGAAATATTGAAGCATTTAAATTTCATATGAAACTTTACATATGAAATATTGACAAGAAAAAATATTTCGAAAAATGATATAAAGAAATTTTTTCTATTAAAAAGATCTTACATATATAAAAATGGTAACGGTGAAAAAATTAAAAGAAATCCCTAAAGAGCGAAAAATTAAAAATTATTATAATATGCGAAAAAGCGATCTCATAAGAGCGTTATCGCACACACAGATTGGTACAGAGTATCTACTTGATGAGCCTGTTCCAGATATATCATCAACAATTTTCACCTTTTCAGCCTATTACACAAATTAGAAAAGAAATAAATAAAAAGATTAATTCTCTTGCAGATTGGATTGGATCATATGTTCCAGAACCAATTAAAAAGGTTGTGAATAAAAAAGTTGATGAATTAAAATCTACAGTTTCAAATTTGTATCAAAAATATGGAATTAGAAATCCGGTAGAAATTAAATTATCACAATCAGCTGTTAAGAATGTAACAAATCAGTTTTCAGTCAAAGGAATAAAATGATATGATGCTGTATCTTTCATGAATGCTGCTAAAAATAGCGCTATTAAAGTACTAAACGAAAATAGAAATTCAAAGGTTTATATAGTTTTCTATTGTGAAATGGAGCGTGATATTAAAACAGGAGAAACTATATTCACATCTGCTCCATTTAGAACGAATAATCAAGTTGTATTAGAAACAACAGATTTAGACGAGTTTTATGAAATATCAAAGCAGAAAATTTTAGAATCATTATCATTATATCAACAAGCAGGATCAGGTTGGTTATTCGTTTTCTGTCGAAAAGATGGATATAAATATTATTGAGTATAATCCTATTAAAGCTAAATCATATATTCCACTTGATAAAAATTTAGCAACTAAAAAAGCAATAACTAATATAAAGAATGAAGATATCAATGTTTTAAGTGGTGCGTCACAAGAGCATTAAATCCAACAGATAATAATCCTCAAAGAGGTGATAAAGAGCTTAAAGATCAAGCTAAAAAAATAAACTGGGATAAAATAGAATTTCCAGTATCATTAAATCAAATTACATAATTTGAGAAGAACAATCAAGATATCAGTGTCAATGTATATGGTTATGAAAATTCAGAAGTTCATATTTTGCATGTATCAAAGAATAATGATCGCAAACATTTAATAGATTTACTATTAATCTCAAGTGGAGAAACGAATCATTACTGTTTGATAAAAAATTTAAGCAGATTACTTTCATCACAAATATCTAGACAAAATACTAAAGTGTATTATTGTAGAAACTGTTTGTTAGGTTTTAATTCTGAAGAATCATTATCTAATCATAAATCGTATTGTGAAACACATGATTCAGTACGTATTGAACTTCCACCACCAAATTCCACAATGCAATTTAATAATCACAATAAATCAATGAGAGTTCCTTTTGTAGTATATGCTGACTTTGAAAGTTTTATCAAACAAATTGACACTTGTGAACCCAATCCAAATGAATCTTATACTAAACAATATCAAAAACATATTCCAAGTTCATTCTGTTATTATATTAAATGTTTTGATTAAAGTTTTTATCAAAACAGTCCAGTCATATTTACCGCAAGTAGTTAAAAAAGATGATTTTGCACAAATTTTTGTTGATAGTTTACAAGAAGATATTAAGAAAATTTGTGATATGATTAATTTTCCAAAAAAGATGATATTTAATACTGAAAACAAGCATGATTTTAATGCAGCAATATCATGTCACATTTGTGGAGAAAAACTTAGAAAAGATAAAGTACGTGACCATTGTCATATTACTGGAAAATATAGAGGTGCTGCTCATCAAAGTTGTAATTTAAATTATAAAATTCCAAAATTCTTTCCAGTACTATTTCATAATTTATCTGGTTATGGTTCTCACTTATTTATAAAGAAATTATCAGGAGGGAAATTGAGTTGCATACCAAACAATGAAGAAAAGTATATTAGCTTTTCTAGAGAAATTAAAGTCGACGAGTATATTAAAGAAGGTAAGAAATTTGAAGTTAAACGTGAGCTTCGTTTCTTAGATACTTATAGATTTATGCCTTCTAGTTTAGATGCTTTATCAAAGAATTTAGCAAGAGACCAGTGTAAAAATATTGAAAAATTATATTCAGGGAAACAATTAGATTTATTACTAAAAAAAGGCGTATATCCATATGATTGGGTAGACTCTGTTGATAAATTTAATGAAACCCAATTACCACCAAAAGAATTATTCTTTTTAAAATTGAACAATGAAGATATAAGTGATGATGATTACTCACATGCACAAACTGTATGGAATGAGTTTCATTGCAAAACATTTAGAGATTATCACGATTTGTACAATGTTTCAGATGTGCTTTTACTGGCTAATGTCTTTGAAAATTTTAGAGATGTTTGCCTGAAAAATTATAAATTAGATTCTGCTTGGTATTATACTTCACCAGGATTAGCTTGGGATGCAGCATTGAAAAAAACAAAAGTGAAATTAGAATTGCCAAGTGATTACGATATGATACTAATGATAAAGAAAGGAATAAGAGGTGGAATTAGTATGATATCCAATAGGTTAGGAGCTTCTAATAATAAGTACATGGGTGACGCATATGACAAAAGCAAAGAATCAACATTCATCCAATATTTAGATGCTAATAATTTATATGGATGGGCAATGAGTAAACCACTTCCAACACATGGTTTTAAATGGATGGACAAAAATGAAATAGAAAACTGGAAATCTATTCCATGCATACTCTAGTATGCATATGGTAGATTTAGATTACCCTGAACATCTACATGATGAACATAATGATTATACTCTAGCACCTGAAAGATTAAATATTGATAAAGTTGAAAAATTAGTCCCAAACTTGAATAATAAAAAAAAGTATATAGTACATTATGAAAATCTAAAACTATATGAAAGATTAGGATTAAAGATTACTAAAATTCATAGAGGAATAAAATTTGAAGAAAGAGCATGGCTCAATGAATACATCGAACTAAATACAAACCTTAGAACTAAAGCAACGAATGATTTTGAAAAAGACTTTTTTAAACTCATGAACAATTCAGTATTTGGAAAAACAATGGAGAATGTCGAAAACAGAGTTGATATTAGATTAGTAACAGATAGAAATGAAGCTATTAAACTAGCATCAAAACCAAACTTTGAAAGTAGAACAATATTTGATGAAAACTTAGTCGCAATACATATGAAAAGAACAAAAACCAATTTACTTAGGAATGTGTATATTGGATTTGAGCAAAACTCTAGTGTATGAACTTCATTATGATTATATAAAGAAAAAAATGCTGATCGATCAAAACTATTATTCACAGATACAGATTCTTTAGCATACGAAATTAAAACAGAAGACTTTTATGCTGATATTTCTAACTACCGTAAGATTGGGTGGATTTGGCTCATTTTGATCCTTAATGTCTATGGCACGAAAGCCACAAAAGTTGTTTCCTCAAACACTAAGTACTATTAGAAGTACATAGAAAGGACAGTTAGAACTATCTGTCTCCCATTTGAAAATTATTTACCTGAAGTATCTTTTGGGTGGTTTAAATGGTGGGCAAAAGTCACCCTGTGTGTTAGGGTGACTTTGGCCCAACCCTGTAAAAAGGGACTAAAGGAAGCAAAACAACAATAAAAACAACAATATTTAGGCAAAGAAAATAAATTTACAAAAATAAAGTGACAAAAAAAAGATTTAGTAACAAAGTTCTTGTATACAGTAAATAAAATATAGGTACAAACTAAACAAGTATAGGTACCAAGTAAACAAAACAGTTTAGGTATAAAGTAAACAAAAATGACTAAATAAATGTTTTAAAAAATTTAGTGAAAAAGTTCTGGAACTGAATAAATTTCTTTTTTCGAAATTTTCTTTGGTTCCTTTTTAAAAATCGACTATTTAAGACTGGGGAAAAAAAAGTTGCACTGCTGGTAGTGACCATTTCTAGTTAAGTCCATTTTTATTCATAATAGTAATTTCCATTTTTTCTTAATTTTTTCAACTGCAGAAAAAAAAACTTTGAAAGTTACTTTAAAATTATTCAATAGTTATTACATTAAATAATATTAGTTATTAAAATAATTAGTTATAAAGTTTACTAATTGATTAGCTAAATATAAATAATTCAAAATAAATAAACAAACCTGTCCAGGATTTAACTCTCCATTGCATTTAACAATTACATAACAATTCTCTACAAGATTTAACAATTTCTCCTTTTTACAAACATTTTTTGTTTTATCAATATTTTAAAAGTTCTTTTTGCCTAATGCTGAATGATCTAAAGATTCTGTATGACTTTCTACGACTAAACTTACATCCGCTAAAATTAGATTAGAAGTCTCAGTAGTTCCAGTATTTGTACTTGGGCCAGCAAAGTCAATGTTTTTGGTCTCAATTGTATTTATAATACTGATAGGTGTATCTACATTATTTGAATTTAATCTATTATTATCATTTGTAACACAAGATGATATATCTGTTGAACATAAGCTTTTACCTGAGACAGCACATACTTTACGTCGCTTTGGTTTTTTAGAACCATCTGAGGGATCATCCAGTGACTTACATAAATGATCTAAAATTGATTGGCTTACTAAATCAGTAGTTGAGTCTAAGCCTACATTACAACATGGTAGTCGTGAAAGCACTTGAGACTTGTCTAATGGAAAAATTCCAGTTTTGCGAAAACTAGCTCTAAGGTTATCATTTCCATGTTCATTTAAGTTGGTAATTAAACGGTCTAAAAGTCTAGGAAATTCATCTTTAGGAAGAGAAGCAACTCTCCTTCCTTTTGCTTTCTCCTTCCATTCACATAATATTTTGCGCCAGTTAATCTTCATTGGTCTAAAGTAGGCAACATCTAATGGCTGCGTGAAATGTGTAGAGTTTGCTGGTAATGCCACAAATCCTATGTTATTGCTTTGACATGCATCCAGTACTGCAATGCTCAAATGTGAAGATACGTTATCACCTATACTGACACTTCTTCCTTGAGCCTTCTTAAGTCTTGGAAGAAGTAAAGAGAAAAACCAGTCCTCAAAACATGTTGAGTCAAATCAACCACTTTTTGATCTGTTATAACGTGCTTTTAGTGGCCCATGTTCCATCCATGTATTCCATAACGACTCAGCTTTGTAAACAACATAAGATGGTAGCAATTCATCATTAGCATTGCCACAAAGCATTACAAAGAACGAGGTCTTTGTAGAATTAATTATGCGTTCAGGATACTTACATCCACGCTTTGTTAATATTTTTTTTTTACCTGGATCATCACTGAGATTGGTTTCATCATAATTCCATATATTATCAGGTGATATATTACTTATTTCATTTGATAAATTTATAAAGTAGTTATCAATCACAGCCGTTCCTATTTCTGCTCTCTTTCGCTTTATGTTGCTTGCAAATCTTACTGTGAGTTCTGGATTTCTTTTTAAAAAAGATCGAATCCAATCGCCACCCGGAAAATTATTTTTGAACTGAGGTATAACGACGCCTTTTTTCTCTAAATACCCTTTTACTATGCATCTTAAATCATATTTATCAACAGGAAAACCAAACTCAGATGATTTTATTGCATATGCCTTAAACATGTCTTCTTCTTTTGATGTAAATATTTGCTGACCACCATACTTTTTAGGATATGTCTGTTTTATTTTATTTTTTAATGTTGATCTTGGTATATCGTATTTCAAAGCTGCTTGTCGTTGAGTAATTAAACCATTCTTCAAATCTTTTAATGCATTGTCTAACTGTTCTAAAGTATAAGTAACATATTTTCTTTTTCCACGATTTGGCTTGTAATTTTGTGGCACATTTAAACTAAGAACTAAACAAGTTTCGCTATTTACTAATACAAACTGTTATACTGATTTTCTATTGCATTACTACTACAAAATTTTTCATTCCAACATAGTAACTACCATTTCTATAAATAATCACTAAAAAAGGTTTACTCTAATACATGGGGTGACTTTAGCCCGGGCCAATGTCACCCTATGTAGTGGGCAAAAGACAACCTATTTTTTTTTAATCTCAATTGCAAAAAAGTAATAAACTGTTAAACTTTCAAAACAAGATAGAATCAAAAACTAATGGTTTAAAATTAATTCAGTGTATATTCCAATAAAAAACCTTCTCCAGGTACTGCTATCGATGTAAAAGTTTACACACCTAAAAAAATTCAGATTTTAATGGCTTCTTCTAAAGTGCAACTTACAATAATATCACAAAGACTCGAGTTAAGTAAACTAAGTTAGACTAAATAAATAATAAATTTCTCACAATTTGCTACTAAACATTAACCGGCATACCTTGAGGTATCGATTTTAAACCATTTTTAAACAAAAATTTTGCTTGGGCTAAAGTCATCCCGTAGGGCCAAAGCCACCCAATCTTACGGTATATTGAAAGCAAATTTGATACAAGTGAGTTTAACCCAAATCACCCAGCAATTAGTAATGTAGGATTTAAAGTTGGTCTTAATAAGAAAGTAATAGGAATGTTTAAAGATGAGACTGGAGGAGCACAAATTGAAGAATTTGTAGGACTCAGATCAAAGTTGTATTCTTACAAAGTACACGGAAAAGATAACAAAAAATGTAAAGGAGTAAAGAAAAATGTTGTTTGAAAGTATATAACACATGAAGATTATAAACATTGTTTATTAAATAAAAGAGATCATATTAGGAAAATGAATGTAATAAGATCATATTCACATGAAATTTACACAGAAGAGGTCAATAAAATAGCATTAAGCGCAGAAGACGATAAAAGAGTTATTTTAGAAGATGGAATACGCACATTAGCATATGGACACTACAAATTAAAAAAAAATGATTTATAAATCCTTCGGATCCATATACAATAGGTCAATTAGGCAATAGAACAATTAGGTCAAAGAGCCTATAGGGTAGGGGGTAGGGTAGCCCAACAATTATTTTTTGAGTAAAAAAATAATTTATTAGTAAAAATGAGAAACAATAATAAACTTATCAATGTTGAAGGGGTAATTTGAAAAATTTAAAACAGGGTTTTCATTGGATTTGCTGGTACAAAGACAGTGAAAAAAAATAAAGTTTTGACTCTTATGCACAACCCCCACCTGTCGAAGTTGTTAATTATTTAAAAGACTCTGTTTATTATAATAGTGACAGAGTTCAGTTTGGAAATACTTCATTCTGTGGACATTTGTGTCTCTATGTTTTAAAAAAACTAGATGAAGGATATGATTTTCAGAATATTATTAATAATCTATGGTAATTTTTTTTTCTTTATATATAAAATGCCTGTTGATAAATTCGGACGTACAACAATTTATTCAACTACAAGTTGAGTAGTTTCAAATGGATTAACAGCATCTCAAGCTGATAGTATGTTTATTAGAAGAGATTGGCAAAATAATGCAACTAATGATATTGACATGAGTACAAACAAATTAATAAATGTAGCAGAACCTATAAAACCAAATGATGCTGCTACAAAGTATTATGTTGACACAATAATACCTAATTCTAGCAGTTTAGAAATAGTACCAAATTCAAGTTTAACATGCATGGGGGTAAAATCCCAGACTCTTGAACCAAATACAGATGGAACAGCAGTTTTTATTCAAAATAGTGGTCCTGGTATTCTCAGAAAACTATGGTTAGAATTTAAAGGAACAAATCCTAATGGAAGTGTATCAAGTAATGTATTTATTAGGATATATGCAGATAATACGCTTTGCATAGGAAGTATAGCTTGTGATTTATTATTCGCTCCACTTGGTGGACCATTTTATACTAACTCTTTACAAGGTTGTAATATGCATTCTAATATTGAATTAGGAGGATACTTTACACTTGATTTACCATTTAAAACTAATCTAAAAATTGAATTAAACAATAAAACTGGAAATCCACTTACATATTCGTTGCAACCTTTTATTACAACACAACAAGCAAATATTTTATTAATACCCCCATTTCTGGAATTTCCCCAAATCTGGAAGTTTTTCTGAGTTAAAGGAGTAATTTACTATTACGCTTAGGCTAGACATTACGCTTAGATTTCACTTGTGAAATTGATGTAACCATATTATATTAATATATTATGGTTGATATAGTTGAAATATGATATGAGAATATGGATAGGTATATAGTTGAAAAAAAATGTGCCAGAACCCGTATTTTATACTACTGCTGATGACACTAATTTATTTGTCACACAAAAGCATTCCTACTCTATTTCATTGCGTGAACATCGAGTTAATCAAAATATCTGACTGGTTTAAGACTAACAAATTATCTCTTAACATTGATAAAACTAAATGGATTCTTTTCCATCCTCTTATCAAAAAACATAAACTGCCAATTAACATGCCTCAACTTGTTATTGACAGTATACAAATTAAACAAGTAACAGTGACCAACTTTCTAGGTGTTTGTATTGATGAAAATCTTACATGAAAAAGTCACATTAAAAACTTATCAAGTAAAATTTCAAAAAGTATAGGAATATTGTACAAAGCAAGAAATGTTTAAAAAATATACTTTAGTACAATTAAATCACTGATTTATTCATTGTCACATAAACTATGCAAACATTGCTTGGGGTAGTACAAAGAAAAATAAACTTAAACCTCTTTATTGTCAGCAGAAGCATGTAGCACGTCTCATACATTTTAAAGACCGTTGTACTTATGCAAAGCCTCTATTATTTGAAATAAAAAGTTTTTAATATATATGAGCTTAACATTTTATTCTTTGTTTTATGTTTAAATGTAAAACCAATTCATCCCCTATTTCTTTCCATAACTTGTATTCATTAAAAGATAAAAATAAATACATTTTACGCAATGATAATTTTATTAGGCAGCCCATTTTTTAAACAAATCTTATTAAATTTTGTATTGATTATCGGGGACCATTCTTATGGAACAAAATAGTTTTAAAAAATTTTACTGAGGATTTTATTCATCAAAGTAACTGCTTTTTTTTTAAACGAAAGCTTAATAATCTCATTTTTACAATCGAAGATGTACTTTTGATATTTTTTTAGTGATCTTCCTTTTTACCCTCTATTTAATCATCAATTTATAAAGATTATATATGTATCATTAACAACTGTAATATGCAATAATGTATCTTGTATTTGTAACGGAATATCTTAAGTTTCTTACTTCGTTAACTTATTTTTTAACTTGTAAATATCTTATAAATTTTAATACGATCATTTCTTAGCGGTACTCGACGACAAGACCGTGTGGTCTTCTACGAATTCCCGCCTTCTTTTATTATTTAAACGATCATTATATGTATATATATATATATACAGTGCTGTGCAAAAGTCATTATAACAGTAATATTTTTAAGGTTTTTTTCTATTTTCTTGTAGCGTTACAAATAAAAACGACTGAAAACAATTGATTTGGATTATTTTTTTTATTGCAACTGTTCATACAATTTAAAATTACACATTTTATTAATACTTTGTCTGCCCACCCCTTGATTTGATGACAGACTTGATCCTACGGGGCATAAAGCTAATCAAGTTCTGAACAGTAGCTGGTGAAATATCATTCCATATGTTCTGTAAATGGACCCAAAGTGCATCCTTATTGCTAGGGTTTGCTCCTTGCAAGTGTTTAAACATTATTTCCCACAGGTGCTCTATGGGGTTGAGGTCTGGACTCTGGGCTGGCCAGTTCAGTACCCGTATATCATGATCCTCCAGATATGCAGTCACAAGCCTTGCTTTATGGCAAGGAGCATTGTCCTGTTGGAACAGGAACTCTTCTCCATTGCCAAAAAGCAAATTGGCTGATGGCAGCATACAGTTCTCGAGGACCCTGACATACTGGTGTTGATTCATGGTATCCTCACACCTGTACAACTGGCCAACCCCTGCCCAGAACATGCAACCCCAAACCATTATGGAACCTCCCCCGTGCTTAACTGTTGGAACAATGCACTGTGGGATGAACTTTTCCCCAGCTTTCCTTCTTACATAAGCCCTTTTAGCCCCACAAAACATCTGGAATGAGCTTTCATCGCTCCACAACACCCTTTTCCACTCCTCAACACCCCAGTCCTTATGTCGTCGCGCAAAATCCAATCGAGCTTTCTTGTGGGCAACAGTCAAAAGAGGTTTCTTGGCCGCTACACAACCTTGTAGACCGGCCTTCAGGAGTCTCCTTCTGACTGTGCTTGTAGATATGTCCACTGCCGACTGTTTCCTGATGTCCGATGATGTCATTCGACAATTTTTCATACTCATACGAACAAACATCCGATCCTCTCTCGCCGTGGTCTTCTTTGGCCGGCCGTCCCTGGAAAGATCGCGTACGGAGTTGGTTGCGGCATGCTTCCTCACAATTCCAAATACAGTCAGGTAGTGGATTTTCATTATTTGTGCCACCTTCCGATACGCATATCCTTCCTTAACCTTCGCCAACACCTCACATCTCTGTTCCATCGTCAACTTTCTATACGGAGTCATGTCTGAAAAATGTAAACAAAATTTTTAAATAATATAAAATAATAAAAAGAAGTAATAAATATTAAAAGTGCAATAGTATAAATATAAAATACATAATAAATCATGTTATTACAATTGTTATTTCTACAGAATATGACAATTTTTAAATTTTATTGACCAAAAATTCCAATTTTGTTACATGATATTAAAAAACAATTTTATGGGCTAAAAAAACCAAAATCTCATGCTTTCCACATAAATCCATAAGTAAAATACTATAAAACTGCATAAAGTGTCATTAAATTACAATTACTAAACTAAACAATAGTTTAGAAATAAATTTTAACATACCTGCTAAATCGCCAAAAATTGAAAATTCACCGATCGCCACGAGAAAACCCGATAAAAATGGATAAATATTAATAAAATAACACAAAATGTGTTTAAAAACAAAGTCAGCTGCTGAAGCAACCATTTAAATAAATAGTTATGAAGTATTCGCCAGATGGCAGGACCCTATGGCGTTTTAAATGCACTGTAAGCTTGTTTTCGACGCTGTTATAATGACTTTTGCACAGCACAGTATATATATATATATATATATATATATATATATATATATATATATATATATATATATATATATATATATATATATATATATATACATATATATATATATATAACATATATATGTTTTATTTTGACTTGCGGCATTGAACGAGCAAGACGTGTTTATCGAGCGATTAGTTATTTACAAAATGGAAGTTATGATGAAAAATATAGAAAAACTAATAAGCACCAAACTTGATGAGCAAAAAAAAGGCATTTTAACTGAAACTGCTGTACTTTTAAAAAATCAGGAAAAGATTTTTACCGATATTTTAAGTGCGAACTTAAAAATAATAACCGATCGACTTGACAAACTTGAAAACGAGTTTAATAAAAACAAATCGAAACTTGTAATTGTTGAAAAAGACATCAGTGATTTAAAGGAAAGTATTAACTTTCAGGAAGAAAACTTTTTAAATAAAATATTACAAACAAACAGTTTGTTAGACATCGAAATTGGCAATTTAAAAAACAAATTTAATTACTTGGAAAAACGTTCACGACAGAATAACCTAAGAATTGATGGATTAACTGAGCTGCCCACTGAAACTTGATGATCGTGCAAATGAGCTTAAAAATATATTTATAAACAAGCTGGGAATCTCCGAGAAAATAATAGTTGAAAGAGCTTATCGTATCGGGAAAATAAAAGAAGATAAATCTCCACGAACCATGATTATTAAACTATTAGACTTTCAAAATAAAAATAAAATATTAACATCAGCAAAAAAACTCAAGGGAACGGGTATTTTCATTAACGAAGACTTCTCGAATGAAACAATGGAGATTAGGAAAAAGCTTTGGGAAGAAGTCAAACGGCTACGCAAAGAAGGTAAATACGCTATTATTAAATATGATAAAATATTTGTCAGAGAATTTCGTGAATAGGAGAGTGTTTGCTAAAAAATAAAATAAAATAAAAAAAAACCCGCAATCTTTGTAATTAAATTATGTAAACCGACAAAATGGCATTCGAAACAATAGAGTTTGAAACCCATTACTCCGATTATTTTAAAACCGCAAATAATATTTTACCTAACGATTTTTATCAAGCAGATAAAAAAATATTTAACGAAAAATGTTGTAATACAGAATATTTTGAAATTGATACTTTTAAATCCCAATTCAAACAAGGTAATGAAGATTTTACAGTTATTCACATAAACATAAGAAGTATTAACTCAAATATCGACAAATTGAAAAGTTTTCTTTTAGAATGTAATTATTCATTCAGCATGATTTGTATTACAGAAACGTGGTGTACTGACGAATTTTCTCAAGCAAATTCAAACCTTCAAATTACTAACTACCACATGATTTCTTTTGAAAGGAAAATACCCAAAAGAGGAGGAGGAATTTTAGTTTATATTCGGAATGATCTTGAAAAAAAATTAGAAACGACCTCTCGTTCTCCGATGCCGACAATGAGGCCTTCACCATAGAAATAATCAATAAAAATAAAAAAAACATTTTAGTAACTACTTGTTACAGGCCACCTGATGGCAATATTATCAAATTTTCTAACTATTTGAACCAAATCTTTATAAAACTCAATAATGAAAAAAAATATATATTTTGCATAGGAGACATGAACATAGATTGTTTAAAATGCAATGAAAACAATAACAAATTTTCTTTGATAATTTGTTTCAGCTCGGTATATTCTCATTAATTAATAAACCCACCAGAGTCACTTCAACCTCAATTACAGCCATAGATAATATACTGACCAACTCATTTTTAGACATATCTTTAAAAACAGGAATATTTAAAATTGATATATCAGACCACTTTCCAATATTCTTCTCACTTACACAAAACTCTTCCTCATTAAATAATTCAAAAATTAAAACATATAAAAGAAAAATTAACAAATCTTCGATTCACAAATTTAAAGAAACTTTATCAAAAACAAATTGGTCAAATGTTTATCAACAATGAACCGAGGACTTACAAATACTGCTTATAATATATTTATTGATATTTTTCTTGAGCACTACAATAAACACTTTCCAATTATTGAAAAAGAAATAAAAGTTAAATATTTGAAATGTCCATGGATAACTAACGGAATAAAGAAATCGGTAAAGAAAAAACAAAAACTATACATTAAATATTTAAAAAATAGAAACGAAAAAAATCTTACTGTCTATAAACAATACAAAAACCTTTTTGAAAAAATTAAAAATTAATCAAAAAAAATCTATTATTCTAAACAATTACAAAAACACAATGGTAGCATTAAAAAAACATGGGAAATTATGAACGATATTATCGGAAAAACCAAAACTAAATCCGAAATGTTACCCTCCAGAATTGCGGAAAATGGAATTGAGTATACAGATAAAGAAACTATCTCCGACATATTTAATAACATTTTTGTAAATATTGGTCCTAACCTGGCATACAAGATAAACAACTCGAACAATTCATTTAATAACTATTTTACTGACCATACTAGTTCATTTTCTGAGAGTGACCTAAAATTGGAGGAATTTGAAGAAGCAAAAAAATCAATCAGAAAGAACAAAGCTCCGGGCGTCGATGACATTTCCAGCAATGTAGTATATGATATTTTATCCATTGTAGCAGATCCTTTATTTAATGTTTTCAAGTCATCAATTAGAACTGGAGTTGTTCCGAACAAATTAAAAATTGCGAAGATTTTACCTGTATTTAAAATTGGAGAAATTGCTAACCAATTATAGACCTATCTCAATTCTTCCAGTGTTTTCCAAACTCCTGGAAAGAATAATGTACAACCGACTTTATAAATATTTAGCAGACAATAAAATTCTAAGGGAATGTCAATACGGCTTTCAAACTAATCATTCTACGGAACATGCAACCTTAGACCTAATGGACAACATTAGCTCGCCATTTGATAAAGGAAAATTTGTATTGGGAGTTTTTATCGATCTTACAAAAGCTTTCGATACTGTCAACCATAAAATTCTGCTCGAAAAAATGAGAAAATACGGTATAAAAAATCAAACAAAAAATGGTTCACTAATTATTTAAATAACAGGCAACAATGTGTTATTATAGACGGTATCACTAATACGGAGTTATTAAAAATCAAATGCGGTGTCCCCCAGGGATCTATTCTTGCACCTTTGTTATTCCTTATCTGCATTAACGATCTTCCTAAAGCCTCTACAAATCTCGATTGTATAATGTTTGCAGATGATACCAATCTGTTCTACTCATCTACCTCTATCAATGACCTCTTTGATAAAGTCAACTTTGAACTTCAAAATCTTAAAACATGGTTCAGTGCTAACAAGTTATCATTAAACGCGCAAAAAACTAAATATATTTTATTTCACTTAAAGAAACAGAAGAACAAACTACCATCAATTCTACCGACACTAAGTATTGAATACAAAAAAATCGAAAGAACCCAAACAATTAAATTTCTTGGTGTGATTATTGACGAAAATGTTTTATGGACAGCTCATATAAATGCCATCAACACTAAAATATCTAAAAGTATTGGTATACTTTTTAAAGCTAGACCATTTTTATCGCAAAAAAACCTAAAACTTCTTTACTTTTCCTTTATACATAGTTATCTCACATATGCCAACATAGCCTGGGGAAGCACATACAAGACAAAATTAATATCTCTTTATCGACGACAAAAACATGCTTCTAGAATAATACATCATAAAAACAAACTGACCCACGCTAAACCCCTATTAAAAGAAATGAAAGCACTAAACATTTACCAAATTAATATCTACGCTAACATTTTGTTCATGCTTAAATACAAGCTAGGATTAGTTCCAAACCGATTCACAGGAAACTTCTTTCAATCTAATATCAACAAATTTAACACAAGAGCAACTGGTAACTTTATTGTTCCCCTGAAAAAAAAAAAAAGTTCTCAATTTTCTATTTCTTATCGTGGCCCATATTTATTCAACAAATTAATTCCGAATTATACCTCGATTTTTCTCCCAGGCAATATAACTTCTTTAAAGTCGAAACTCAAAATTTTCGAAAGTCGAAATTTACGCAATACCTCAAGGTTCTCGATGATAAGACTAATCTCAGTCTACTACGAGTTCCCTGCAACAAAAAAACCCTTCTTATCAAGTCATAGCATACCTAATTATTGCTTCCTATACTTAACGGTATTTTGTAAAATGTATTTTTTTTTTGTTTAGGAAGTACAGTTTCTTTATAATATTGCAGTGTAAAAAATTTGTAGTTAATATGTAGTTGTAAAAATATAAAAAAAAAAAATATATATATATATATATATATATATATATATATATATATATATATATATATATATATATATATATATATATATATATGTATAAATTAGTAAAAAACTAATTTGTTATTGCTCTGGTCTTTAAGAACATTGAGCGCTCTATTTGTAAAATACACTAACATAATTTACATATTATTATTATTATTAGTATTATTATTATTATTATTGTTATTATTGTTATTATTATTATTATTATTATTATTATTATTATTATTATTATTATTATATATTTGTAATTTTAAATATTGTAACTAAATGCTTATTTAAAATGTAATAAAAAGAACAAAACAATCAATAAAAGAAAAAATGTTTCGGTTATGTTCATGACAAATCTTATCGAAAAAAATAATTTTGTAAATGTTAAAGTGGCTAGTCGATGACTAGCAACTTTAACATTTCGGAAAGTTATCGGCTGGGGATTTGTAGTGGCTGCCACTAATGTTCAGCTAAATAACCGATGAGCAAAACTCAAATAAATGGCTCAAAATTGCCTTTATATATCCACTGCCAAATTCACTAAAAAATTGTTTGTTAGGATATTTATATATATCAGCTTGTTAGGATATTTATATGTAACAGCTTGTTAGGATATTTATATGTATCAGCTTATATTTATCAAATTTTATTAGTTTTTCTTATCACTAATAGTGCGTTGTGTTATTTAAATGATCTTTTTGTAAAAAATATAGGTTCATCTATACCTAATAAGTCGTAAAAAAATGTTTTAATGTTTTTTGTTTTACTGGACGAGTCTTTCAAACCACTTTTTGTCTGAATAAGGGAGGTGGGGGGGGGGGGGGGGTTAGCTTCTCTTTTTTGACAAATATATAAAACTGATGTCGTATCCATGGAAAAAAAGCCCCTAGCTTTTTTAAAAAAAAGATACACTATTTAACTTATTTGATGACATTATAAATTATTAACTTTCAAAATGACACTTGTTAATATGAATAATCAAACGAATTAAACAACAAATTCCATTAAAACGACCGTTCATGCATTTATTCAATAAATAATTTTTTTGAACAAAACTTTAGATTAATAAAAATTCTATATTTTTAATTAGGTAAAATTTATCTGGAACAAAATTGGAATGAAAAATTCATTTTTTTTGACTTCTTATGCCGTTCTGTAAATTCTGGGTCTGTAGTTTATATACTCTGTAAGGAGTCATATCTTGGGAAGCAAACGTTTACAGCATATGATTTTCACATATTTTTTGTTACGCTTGACAAGCACTTTTGTATAATATACATATTTTTTAAAGTAACGATTTTTTTTTTTTGTTGACTGTCATAAGTTTGAATAAGAATGTCATGGGACCCGGCCCCAAACTGTAAAAATTTTTTGGCTCCCATCTTTTTCTTCTTACTTATAACCTAAAGAACAAGTTAAAGAAATCAGTTGCTTCTAACACGCCTGTGCACACGAAGTACACAATGATTCTAACTAGAATGCGACATTCTAAAATCGGTCGCATTTTTAATTTTCAAGTTTTCAAAATTTCAAAGTTCAAATTTTGTTACTAAAATGAGCATAACATTTTGTAGATACTTATTTTAATACTAGTTTTAGACATTTCCAATGGTATATAAAATATCAATAGTTTTTAAAACCAACAAGCACCATAAATTTACACAATTATTATATTCGATTATATTCGAATTTTGTTACGAACCGTAGGGTAGTGTTTTGTCATCCATAATTCCTTTGAGCCCCAGTCGGGTAACTATTTTTAGATTTGTGATGTGTTTTTCACTATGTTTAGATTCATTTTTATTTCATTTTGTTTTTTATTTACTATTACGTTTCAGTGCGAGCGCGCACACACACATATACGCGAAAATTATAACCACGAGCGAGACTAGGTTTTTTTCAAACCGAGACGAGAAGTTAGTACTTCTCGTGAGACCGAGAACAACACGAGACGAGAAATTTAACAATTTTAGAAAACAAATTTATTAAAATCCAAGTAAAAAAAAAAAAAATGTAAACATGGTTTTGACAAATAGACACAAATGATATTGGTCAAATATAAACAACTTTTTCAAATATTAATTCAGAATTTTTTTGCCAAACTTTTCCAACAAGACAATGTTTTCTCTGATTAAGATGATTTGTTCTACTTTTTCTGGGTGTAAGTTGTGTCTGGATAATTGGACGACATTTCTACCTAAGCTAAAAACTCTCTCTGATTTGGTTGAACTTGCTGGAATAGCTAAAATTTGTCTAGCTAATGAAGAGAGTTCTGGCAATGTATTTGAATGCAATTTCCACCAATCAAGAATCGAAAAGACTTTTTTGGCATCAGGGAGATATTTATACTGGAACATTTCGCTCAAAATAGGATTCAGTTCAGATGTTGGCTCTTGTGTTTCAAGTCTGACGTTTAACTTGCGCTTCAGTTTTCAATTAGGGGACAAATCTGCTGAAAGGACTCTGGCAACAGGTTGACACTCAACATTATCCTTAACCTGTGAGGCTAACTGTGATGCACGGATGTTATTTGAAGAAAAAATATCTTCATTTGCACATAAGCTGATAATTGCACTCTTTAGATGTAGGACAGAAGCCATGCAATCCAGTTCACTATTCCATCTTGTGTCAACAGATTGGCGTAACTGTCTAAAATTGATTCCTTGAGCGTCTGATTTTGATTCAAGCAACTCAGCTGCAACTGTTGACTGGTGAGTTAAAGAAGCCAAATCTTTGCATGTTTGCAACGCATCATTCATTCTAGCAGTCATTCCAAATGAGTCTCGAACTGCACATTGCAAAGTATGATTGTTGCACAAGTATTGGTCAAGGCGCTTTGACAATTTGACTGCAAGTTTCATGTTTCTTGCCTAGTCGTTCACGCAGTACATTGGCAAATCAGCAGGCAAATTTAGATTTTCTAAAAAAGAATCCAGCTTTCCTTCAATTAAGATACCTGTGTGTCTGCCTGAGAACTGTTGGACATGGGGTGTCCAGTGATGTAGTCTCCAATTTTCGTCAATAGCATGAAAATTCCAAGAGATGTAGCTGTCCTGAGCTCTAGAAGTCCAAATGTCAGAAGTCAATGCAGCACTTTTTAGATTTGGCGTAATCTCCGTTATTATGCTCTTCATTCCAGCTTGAACTTTTCTTGATCGAATTGAAAGCTTTCTTGAATATGTTGTTCTGTGATGAAAGTTCAGTTTAGGGTTTGCAATGTCAAACAATTTCTTGAAACCTCTTCCTTCGACTGCTGAAAAGGATGCCAGATCAGTGCAAAAGTAATCCAGCATTGCAGAGTCAAAATGTTTTTTGAATGGAATTGTCTTTGTCATATTTGGACTTTGTTTCAAGCATTTCGACCATGGTTCGTTGTTTCTTCTTAGGAGGAGGAAGAAGAGAGTCGTCAGTTTTTTCAGAATGTTCAACGTAATCTTGGCTGTGTTTTTTCTTCGAGGTGACGATGAAGTCCGCTTGTGTTTCCACCTTTTGTTTTCAAAGACTTTTTGCACGCCTTGCATTCAGCACCGTCACTTATTTTTTGAAAATATCTCCAGATTTTGTTTTTTCTTGGTGACATTTTTGATCGTTGAAATGAGGCAAGAATATTTCTTTTCAATATGAACAATATGTGTCAAGTTGAATTCCAATGGTAAACTAATGAAATCAAGTCGAAAGTGCACCATTTTATAAAAAAAGCTTTTGTATTTAAAATCTGATTAAAAATATTTAAAATCTAATTAAAAATATTTAAAATCTTATTAAAATTTTTTAATTAGATTTAAAAAAAAAATCTAATTAAAAATTTAATTTATTTTTCTCAAAAACAAATTAAATTTTTAATTAGATTTATTAAAATCACGGAGTCAAAATATTATTTAATTAAAAAAACAAATTATTAAGCATTTGTAAATTATAATAATTTTTAATTTGGAAAATAATATAATATTTAAGTCTCGTTCTACTTCTCGCGAGAATTTTCTATTTCTCGTTTCTCACGAGAAGTCCCATTTCTCACGAGAAACGAGAACGAGACGAGATCTCGCTCATGGTTAGAAAATTAACTCAAATTTGCCAGATAGCAAAATTTTTGAAAAAACAAACAAACAAGAAATTTACTGAAACAAAAATAACAAAATTCAATGGGGCTCTCATAACTGTATAAAAAAACAAATGTTTAAAAAATTACTTATATGAACTGTTTATCTAGATAATATAAATACAAAATAAAAATACTTATATAAGTATTTCTGTTTTCGTAATGTTTTGGCATATAACTATATAGCTATATGCCAAATAGATAACCAATTGATTTAGAGATTTTGCCACGTATTCTATTTACATTATTAAAAAAATGTCGTGTTTTTTATTATTGACAAAATGTCGTATTCGTTTTCAATTTGAAATTTTTCATTTTTTTTTCGTTTTTTAAAGAAAATACTATTCATCAAAAAGGTCCAAATTGATAGAAAAAAAGTATTCAATATTTATTGGTCTCAGAAAAATAAAAAGGTTTTATTTTGCTAAAAGATAAATTAATTTTAATAATGACAACTTAAAATGGTTTTAAAGATACTTAATATCAAATTTCAACTTTTTTATTTGGTTATTCCATCTCAAATACCTTTTTTTTTGGTAACATTTGCGGACGTTTTCTTTCTCCCCTTTCTTGCTACAAACATAACATCTATGATTTCTTGACATATGTCCAGTAGAAGTCTCTCTAATCTAAATGTGCTGGGACTAATGGTGTTATCTAAATAAAACTACTGCACTAAATATGTCACTAATATATCATTTGTCATTAATAAATAATCGTACAGCTATATAAAAAAAATCTTATGGTAATTTTTAACGAATTTGTTAAAAAAACATTTACTTTCTGCACATCAAGATAAATACGTGGTGATTTCCTCTTTTTTTAATAACGAAATATTGTTCCAGAGTTTACTCAATCGATTCAAGATTTTTTTCTTAGCTTGTTATCCTAGTAGCTTAATTAAAATCATATGCATACAATATTTCTGGCTGTTCTTTAAAGAACAAGGTAGAGATGATGTGGTCACGATCTGCGAGAGTTTCTAAACTAGGACCCCACCCTACTCACCCATCAAGATATTTGGTATCCGTCACTGCATTGACTTTTTGAAAAAAAACATCAACAAAATACGCAGACAAAATAAAAAATTTCAAAAAAATTATGCATTTAAAATTAAAGACAATTTTTTCAGATGCTTAAACAAAATTACAAAAAATTTAAAAAGTTATGCTTTAATTAAAGTCAATTCTCGCGCTTAACTTTTGAAGTGAGCGTAATATTTCGAAATATCAAGAAAACAACAATTACATTTAGAACAGATTTATAACATTTTCTTATAAAGTAAAATCCCAACTATGAAAAAGAGTTAATCAAGAAAACTTTATGTGATGGGAAAAGAGCATGAAATACTTCAAGCAGCACAAACTGGAAATTTAGGAAAATTAGAGGCATTATTAACTCAAAAGTCAAAAGTATTCGGGTAAAAATATGAAGGATATATATATATATATATATATATATATATATATATATATATACATATATATATATATATATATATATATATATATATATATATATATATATATATATATATATATACTATATATATATATATATATATATATATATATATATATATATATATATATATATATATATATATATATATATATATATATATATATATATATATATATATATATATATATATATATATATATATATATATATATATATATATATATACACACACACATACAGAAAACAAATAAATTAATTTTAGGCAATACGAAAAAAATGTTGAGCATAACAATAATGTTTTAAAGTTTTATTCTTTAAAAACAAAGTAATAAATAAATAAAAAAAATTTATAAAAATTCTAGTATTGAATATAGATATAGTTATATGTATTAAGCATCAATAGTATGGTTTTAAGCAAAGTAACTAGTTCTACAAGTGAGCATTTAAAACATTCATCTACCATGACAAGAAAGAGTTTGTTTGCAGTCTTGCAGAACAAAATCCATAGCAAGTTTTTCCCAAGGTCTTTTAGAGAAAATAAGTTGACCTGATGGTGTTTTACTAATAGCCTAAAGTATTTTTTTATATATGGGAGTTGTGATTGCCATGTAGCTTTACATTTCACATTTCGTTGTGTAGTGTACTAAGGTATTTATAGAAAAGCATTATAAAAGTGCATCTACTGAGATATATGTTCCAGCTCTGAATGAAGTACTTTTGATCTGTAAAGATATGGAATTTCAAAGTAAAGATATGGAATTTTAAAGTTTCTCTATTTATGACATCACTATTAACATGAAAATATACTTTATCTTTTGGTCAATGACAGATTGATGGCTTTCTATTTTTTATAGAGTTGTGAAGAAAGTGCAATAATCTCCTTTGTTGACTTATTATTTTGATAATTGTAAAATAAGAAGCGCCAGCTTTAATTTTGAAGAGAATATTTGGGTTTGCTACTGCTAGTTATTTAGTAGTTAAAGGTCCTTAAGTTGTTTAATGGCTGAAATTGGAAAGAAAAAAATCAATAAAGGATATTTTTGCTTAGTTACTAAATTTTGAACAATTAAGATCTAATAATAATAGTGAGAAAACAATATATGCAAGAAAGTTAAAAAATTTTGAACAATTAGGATCTAATAATCATAGTGAGAAAACAATATATGCAAGAAAGTAAAGTTTAGGAGAACTTACAACAAAAGGTTTAAGAAAATAAATTAAAAAACTGATTGAAAAACGATTTTCAAAAAAATCAATAAAGATAGTATTGAAAGGTTTAAGGTTTCTGCTATGATCCTCTTGGTTAGACCTGCAGAAAATAATGTTATCTAGGTAAGGAATGCTTTTTGCAATTTATAATCAAAGAAAATGTCATCCATAAAGTATATATATATATATATATATATATATATATATATATATATATATATATATATATATATATATATATATATATATATATAATATATATATATATATATATATATATATATATATATATATATATATATATATATATATATATATATATATATATGTATATATATATATATATATATATATATATATATATATATATATATATATATATATATATATATATATATATATATATATATTTACAGTGCATTTTTTCCTAGAACAAACCGGCAAATACAGTGCAATTTCTCCTAGAACAAACCGGCAAAAAAACTACATATATATAAAAAAAAAAAGGTGTGTTCCGGCACCTTTTTTTTTTTTTAATTTAATTTTTTTAAAAACATTTTTTTCCTCGTATTATTATATAATGAAATTAATTTGTTTTTAAATATAAACATTTTTTACAGATTTGAAAGCATTACAGCGTTGCGTTTCAAAATTTGCTCGAAAAGAATTTAATTTATTTTCTTCTTTTCTTAATAACGTTCATTTTATGACGCCAAATTGTTGGTTTTTCTGATTATTAATCTCACAACTATACAAGTTTTTATGAAATTTTTTAAAAAATTCTATTGTTTCTGTGCAATATTTGTCCAAATATTAATCTCACAATGCCTTACGCTACTTAAAAAAGATCTATTTTTAAAACACAAACGTTATGCTATTTGCAACAGTAGTTTTTTATTATATTGTTGATGATTTTCCTGTTATTAGCGTTTTAAATTGAAAGTTATAACCCAATTTATATATTTAAATAGTGATATAAAAATATCAATTAAACAAAATAACGCAAAACTAATTATGAAAACAATTATCAGTTTCTTCTTGGTGGACTCCCCTGTTCAGAAAAAAATTAAATTAAATGCAAAGGAAACAGAAGAAAATAAAATTATGTCAGATTTACCTTCTGCAGACAATAACATCAATTTTAGCTGGCCAAGTTGCTCGACCTCAGAGCAAAGAACAGAGTTTCGTTCCAAAATGAGTGGTTTTGTTTTTGACCAAAAAAAGCTCGGTTGCGCTACCTGCCAAAAACTGAAAACACTTGGCGTAGAAACCAAGATGGGAGTGAAATTATCTAAAGAATGGTTCATTTATGAAGTTTCTTACTATGGTGAAGATAGAAAGCAACAGTTAAGTTCATTACATAAGAAAATATTTGATCATAAAGAATCTGCTGGACATCTAGCCGCATTAAAGATGGTAGAAGAAGCTAAAAAATAGAGTCTGTCAAAAAATATTTTAAAATCTTTAATGCGTGAGAAAATTGTAATAGCAATCATTTTTTGAACTGCATTTAACTGCATTTTTCGAACTGTATATAAAGTTGCAAAAGGAAACCAGTCTTTTAATAACTTTGAAATGGAAATTGAACTTCAAGAAATTGAAGTGTTGGTGTTGAAGATGTTACACTTTTTACACACTGTGCAAACTTCAAACTTAAGTATGTTTATGCTTATGTCGAATGTTTTGCAAAAAAATTCTGGTGATTAGACCTGGGAATCAAATACCTCCAAAATTTTGCCTATAACTCCAAAGGTCAAGGTGATGAGTTAATGAACTTATTTTTTTACTATTTTATACTAAGTTTAACTTCATTGGCAGACTTTAATTTTATGGAATAATCTTTTAGAATTAAAAATTTATTAAGACCATTTAAAAATAACAACCTTTTCATTTTAAGGAGGGTGGAAACCTTTTTACAACTTTTGAAATCTAAAAAGATTATTAAAGAAAATTTAAATTCTTTTTATTAATTTAAATTTAGTGTGAGATATTAAAATAGTTTTTATTTTAATAACATATTGCCCTCACTTTCATGGTATGTGACCAATATTTTAGGATATTTTTGCTCCCCAGGCTTCAATACTGCAATTTATTTTTCACTACCATCATTTGACATAATTGTAAACATACTTAAGTTTCAACACCTGAATGTGACAAATCTAAAACATCAAAAAATTCAAATTCTGCCATTGTATAGCACATCATCAGAATGGTCAAAACTCAATTTCGATGTCAGAAATGGATTTCCTGAACTCAAAAACATATGGTTAGATGTATAATATGACTACATGTGAATGTTTTCTAATTAACTATCTATTAATTTCTATTAATTTTTGATATCTTATGTAATAAAGTAAAAATGATTTAAAGTTTATATTATAACATATTTTTTAAGGTTTTCTTTATATTAAATTTTTGGTTTAAATAAACATTTCTTAAACTCAATCTTTATGTTTTTTGCTACTCTTACGCTTACAGTTAGGTACCTATTACTCCTATAATTTAGTGACTATTACTCCTATGGTTACAGTTAGGTATTTATGTTTTTTGTTACTCCTATGGTTACAGTTAGGTATTTATGTTTTTTGTTACTCCTATGGTTACAGTTAGGTATTTATGTTTTTTGTTACTCCTACGCTTACAGTTAGGTATTTATGTTTTTTGTTACTCCTACGCTTACAGTTAGGTATTTATGTTTTTTGTTACTCCTACGCTTACAGTTAGGTATTTATGTTTTTTGTTACTCCTACGCTTACAGTTAGGTATTTATGTTTTTTGTTACTCCTATGGTTACAGTTAGGTATTTATGTTTTTTGTTACTCCTATGGTTACAGTTAGGTATTTATGTTTTTTGTTACTCCTATGCTTACAGTTAGGTATTTATGTTTTTTGTTACTCCTATGGTTACAGTTAGGTATTTATGTTTTTTGTTACTCCTATGCTTACAGTTAGGTATTTATGTTTTTTGTTACTCCTATGCTTACAGTTAGGTATTTATGTTTTTTGTTACTCCTACGCTTACAGTTAGGTATTTCTGGGTGTATCACAATTCATGGGTGTCTCTGTTTAGGGGTTAAAATGCTTTTTATTATTTTTTGAGAATATATAAAATATACTAACAATTAAATAATAATAATAATAATAATAATAATAATAATAATAATAATAATAATAATAATAATAGCAATAGTAATATATATTTAATTAACAAATAATAACAAATATAATAGTAAATTTCAAAATTTTTAAGACAAAAATCAAAAAAAAATTGTCAGATTAGACACCCATAAAGTTAAAAAAATGTTAAATAAAATGATCATAAAGGGTAAAAAAAAGGTGTGCAAACCAGAAAATTTCATTAGGATTTAATTTTTTTATTTTTAGTGGTTTTTAGTTATTTGTTTTTCAATTTTTTTTTTCATTGAATTTTAGACTGTTTAAAGGTCCAAACATCAATTGGAGAGATGATTCTGGGTATACTGCTCTTCATTTAGCTGCATTAAATGGACAAAAGTAAGATTATAAAAATATCAGAGATGTAGAGTATTATTAATTACAAAGGAATCTCCACTTTTAAGATTTTTATAACAATCCGCAGTGAGCCCGTTATACTCCATTGTACATATTCATACTATTTATATATTATTTTGTATATTCTATTGTACATATTCATAATAGTTTAGTAAACAGTAACTTTTAAAACACTCTGTGTATGGAGAATTAGTTTATGTGTTTAAACTATTTAATAGTAGAGCTTTACAAAAAAAACATCAGTTATAGAAGTTACAAATGAATAAATTCACACAATCTGAATCATCTCAACATGTCCATTGAGTTGCTTCAGATTGATTTGAAAAAGAAGTTTGTTTGTGAATCAAAAAGACCAACAAGGTAGCATCTGAATGCCTATAACGAAGCATCTCTTATGATCTTGTCAGAATAAAACTAAATCTGTGGCTTCAGCTACTGGCACTTTGCTACAAAACTGAGCATATAAATTCTAATTAAAACTGGCTTATTTCTGTGGCACCTTTCTTTTTTGACTGAGTAGTGGAAACTGATCCTGGAACAAATATATCTGATGGCAATAAATTTTCTTCAACACCTATTGAACATTGTGTGTACACTTCTACAGAACTAAACTTTTGATTGATTCAATTTTTTAGAAAAAGACAAGAAGAAAAATATGGAAATATATTTTTTACTGTAATAAATCTTTTTCTCGATTTCTAGATATCTCTGCAAATCCGAACCAGCCAGTCAATGTATGTACTTTTCTATCCCTATTTTAGTTTGATATGATCATTTTGTATAATGCTCAACAGATTTACACTATTAACATTACTTTGCAACTGGATTTAAACATGTCAATTACACTATTAACATTATTTTGTAACTGGATTTAAGCATGTCAATCAGTAGTAAAAAGTCATCATCTTAATCAGTAAAAAAGAAAAGAAAAGATATAAACTGGTTACAAGTCATTAATAATTGACATTTTTTTAAATTTATTATTTTTGATTTTATTAATGAATGCTGTAGTAATTATTTTACAAATGCTTTTATGTCAAAAATTTTATTTATTAAATTATTTCTTGTTTAATTTCATTCTTAATTTAAATTTTTCTGTTAGGGATGTTGTCTGTTTTTTGCTTCACAATGATGCTTCTGCAAACATACCTGATAATGCTGGTATATACTTAGCTTGAACATTATATATATATATATATATATATATATATATATATATATATATATATATATATATATATATATATATATATATATATATGTATATATATATATATGTTACTGATATATATATATATATATATATACATATATATATATATATATATATATATATATATATATATATATATATATATATATATATATATATATATATATATATATATATATATATATATATCAGTAGCATAGCGACAAAAAATTGATTATTTGTTTTGCAAATTTATGGCATGTTTAAATATTTAGTCAGAATATTACTGTATTTTTGGGATTTAAAAATGAAAAATAGCTATTTACTTTTTTTAGGGATGTAAATCGAGAACCTATCTGATTTATATCTATATCTATAACTGTTAAATGCATCAATTTTAAATTGATGTTCAATGTTCCAAAACGAAAATCTACACAACTGTCATCAAAAAGTTATTTTGTTCGTTTCATTTGTGTTTGTTGAAAAGTTGAAACTATATTCCACTTTATAGCAAGAGCTTTTGCTTTTGCAAGAATATTATCAAAATTATTATGCAGTGATTTTATTTCTTTTATTCCAGTTTCTAGTAATGAACAAACTTTATCTAAATCCATATTTTTAGATTGCAATAATTTCAAAACAATATTTAATGACACTAATACTTCAATAATTGACACCAAAATGCAAAGGAAATCTAAATAATCCATTTTATTTCTTAAACCGGTCGTTTGTGCTATTGCTGCTTTTTTATTGTTTAAATAATTTTAGATAAAACTTTTTTTACATCTACATATCTATGTAGGATGTAATGAAAGCTTTATTTAGTATTTCCTTTTTATATTGAAAAGAAATACTAAGTTGGTCTGTTTCAGATAAATCTTAAGTATCGGTTGTATTGGCACTTTCATCTACCATTTTATTAATATTTTCTAGTTGTATTGTGTTTGAAGTTAAAGCATAACAAGAACATTAATAACGTGTATAAACAACATAATAAACAATTTTTTTTATAAATAAAAAGACATTTAAAATATAATAATAATAATAATCATAAAACTTAAATTACAAAACATAAAAAAACAACAACAGAAAAGCTGGCAACTAAATTGAAATACTCAAACATAATAGTCACAAAAATAGTCAAACAGTTGAACAGCTAGCTATTAGTCAAATGCTATTTATCAAGTTATTATTTTAAAAAAACTAAATTTTTTAAAAACACTATTTTAAATCTACTCTAATATAAAAATACTATAACTATTTAAAAAACTATTTTACAAATTTTAGCAGCCTAGAGTAAAGCTTTTTTTGTTTTTGTTTTTAAAAAAAGGCAATTATTTTTTTTTTAAAGCATGTAAGCAAGTTATTGTTTTACTAAAATAGCTTAATTATTTAAGTTGCTTAATTATCATACTTTGCATTAAACTGTTACGACTTCATAATTGCAACTTTGAAAATTGTATAATATTTTATAAATTAGTGGAGTTAATTTTAATATTTGTAGATTATTTAAATAAAAAGTTGCTCACTATTCAAAGAACTAGTCAAGATTATTAACTTCATAATAATAGTACAAAGTGTTAAATGTTGATATGGATGTTATTTTTTATACTGACACTTTTTATACTGACGTTATTTTTTAAAAATTTTCCTTAGTCGCTTTGGGTCCCTAATAACTCTGGGTCTCCCTGCGGCTGTGGGCCCTTCGCTACGCAACTGATATATATATATATATATATATATATATATATATATATATATATATATATATATATGTATATATATATATATATATATATATATATATGTATATATATATATATGTATATATATATATATATATATTATACATACATATATATATATATATATATATTCATATATATATATATATATATATATATATATATATATATATATATATATATATATATATATATATATATATATATATGTATATATATTTGAAAGATGACATCTTGTATGAGAGTATATTATATATTATTTTAAAACATCAAGAAACACAGTTTCTCTCAATACAAACAATATTATTGTATAAGAAATTTTTGCTGGGTTATGGATACCAGCATCATCAGCTTGTAAAATATTACAATAATTTTTAATCGTTATAGTTTATATAAAATTGTTACTATTGGCGTCAGCGGTTGAATGGCTTCTTTTGATTTTTAAATTTTAAAAATGGCGTCCAAAACATAGTTTTGACATATTAATCTTGAATTAATCTTGATGAAGGCCATATGTCAAAACTATGTTTTGGATGCCATTTTTAAAACTTAAAAATCAAAAGAAGCCATTCAACTGCTGACGTCAATAGTAACAATTTTATATAAACTATAACAATTAAAAATTATTGTAATATTTTTCAAGCTGATGATGCTGGTATCCATAACCCAGCGAAAATTTCTTATATAATAATATTATTTGTATTCAGAGAAACTGTATTTCTTGATGTTTTAAAACAATATGTATATATATATACATACATTATATATATATATATATATATATATATATATATATATATATATATATATATATATATATATATATATATATATATATATATATATATATATATATATTTATATATATATATATATATATATGTATATATATATATATGTATATATATATATATATACATACATTATGTATATATATACGCATACATTAAAAATGTAATTTTAAAACTAAAAATAAAAGTAAGCATTTATACAAAAAAATTTTATCAGAATTATTTTTTCCAATTCTTTTTATGAATCATTTTAAACTGTTTTGACCACCCTAATAATATATATTCAGCTCTAAAACTCAGTTTAATGGTTCTGAGATTGGAAGTAAGGTTCGTAAAATCTGTGTTAGCTCTCAGAGTTGCTGGTTCCACACTGACTTCACAGTGTTATGTGCAAGAATGATACTTTTGTTAGTGCTTTTGATTTGCATTGTGAAGGCCACATAAGGAGCTCTTTGTAACAACTTAGGTTGAGGAGGAATGAGGCAACTGAGACAACTGAGGCAAATGCATAATTTATTACTTAGAGTGTCATACACTATCTATGATTAAGTCAAGTTCTCTATTAGTTTAAAACATGAATAAAATATCTAAAAATATTGAACAAAAACTTTTTACAAATATTTGTGATTTTCAAATTAACTTTTTATCTTTGAATTTTATCCTCTTGCAAATTTTACCAGAACTTTTTGCTTTTTGTTAATTAATACTAATTTAAATTGGGTTAATATCCTTTGATTCGCAAAGACCCTAATAGTCACATGCTTGGCCTGGGCATATATTTATGTATCAGTTCACCTATTTGTTGTGAAGTTAGGTTTGCTAAGCACCTCTTCACTCAATCACTTTTCTTTTTGTTGTTTATCATTGTTTTTCTTTCCTAGATTACACTTTTTTTATATCAGCCATTGATGTTTTGGTGACTAGATTGCTCATCACACTGTATGACTTGGCTCTATAAATTGGTGCACTACTTGGATTAAAGCTCAAAATTTTTGTTTTTCTCAATCTCTTACTCAGGTAGTTTACTTTTTGACTTGTTTTTACGTTTCTAACCCTTGCTTGCGCTCAGTTTTTTCTTGTTTTTCATTAGGTAGTTCAGACTATTCTATGATCTTGCTCAAATCTTTTTCATATTCTACATCAGATTAACATATTACTACTTACTACTACCCTCTTTTTGTCATTTTTCACATGATGGTCCTTGGGTCTGATGTCTTTTATCCTTCTGCCAAAATCTACATCTTCTTGAAAATTTCCTGGATTTAGGAAGGCTTTGTATTTTTAATTCCACTTTGGAAAACAAATGTTTTTTTATTATTACAAGAAATCAATGCAAATACGTATTGTCTGATACTAAGGTTCATTATCCTTATTTAACTAAATCTTGATTTTTTATTTTAGAGGTTTTAATGGATTTTAGAAAATCTTTAACATCAATGATGAAAATTTTTTAGAAAATTTTAGCAATGTCATTGATGTTAAAGACATTAATGACATTGCTAAAAAAAATTTATTATTAAAAGGCAATTCTAACATTCCATTCATGATTTTATTACCATTCCCGAAAATAAGGCAGAAATATTTGCAAGGACTCCTCCTCTAACTCATCTCTTAAATCTTATGATAACGCTCTTCTTGTCATCCCAAACAACAAGTCTTCCTGTCATCCCAGGAGGACCTGTTGTTAATGACATTTGTGGTTTTTTTTAGCATAGTCTTTAATTAACAAACTTCTAATATTTATAGTCTAATAACTTACTTGTTGACAATCAATACAGATTCTTTTATATTACTGCTGACTTGTTAACCATTATAATAGAAAAATGGGGCAAGTGAGACAATGCTATTATTTTTGACATTAAAGGCTTTTGATAAAGTCTGATACTGGTCTTCTCCATAAACTTGCTTTATATGGTGTATCTAGGTAAAATTTTATTGAAATATTTCTTCCTAACTACAGTATTAATGTAGTTCTTGATGGAATATAATATGAATATAAATAAACGTATAATATAAATTAAATAAAACTATATAATATAAATATAAAAATAAGTAGACAACTATATAATATAAATATAAATATAAGTAGACAACTATATAATATAAATATAAATGCAGTAGTGGTGTAGTGGTAGAGCTTCATAAACAAGAGGTTCCAAGTTCAATCTCCACCACGTCCCTGGTTATGCCCACTCAACTTGTTTCTTCACGTAGCAGCTTTTTTCAAGGTTTGTATTTCAGAGTTATAGAGTTTAAAGAGGGTTAATACCGCAATTAAGCAGCCTCTTTGTCTGTAGTGGCCTTCTTGGTCTTGGGGAGTTTCAAGTAACTTTTGAGATGCCACAAAGTTCCATCCTTGGTTCTGTGTTATTATTTATCTACATTGATGATTTTCCAGATAGTCTTACCTCTAAAGTAGCTCCATTTGCTGATGACACAACTGATACTCTAGACAAAAATTTTTTTTGATTACTTAGAACATCAACCAAAACTTAGTAGTTGCATCTTTTTGCTGTAAATGTTACTTTCATGTTAAAAAACCTTTATTTGTCTAGTTTTTTTTCCTTGAACATTGGTGCTATAGAATTTTCTAATAAAAATCTAAAATGTTTAGCTTTTTTTAGGAAGTTTTCCTTTACATCTTGCTGCTTTTAATGGACATGATGAAGTTGCATCACTACTTATTACCAGAGGACCTTCAAGAGCCAGTGTAAATGAACCGGTATGTTGTTACATAGTTTGAATAATATAACTTTTTTTGCTTTTTTTTTGTTTTCTCAACAGATGAAAATTATTGCAAAACAAAAAAAGAAAATAATTCAAAATTTAATTAAGTTTAAAAAAGTAAAAAATGAAAATTTTGAATATTACTTTATATAAGGAAATCAACTTAAGACTTTTTTAGAATGTTTTCATTTATTATAAGTTTTATTAAAAATAACTATTTGTATGCCATTTTTTATCTTTTATATGTAATCATAAGTTTAAAATTTTGTGAATTTGATTATAAGTTGTTTTTATTTGTGGCTTTTAAACATAGTTTAAATTAAATTTAAACATAAAAGCTTATTTTATAGTTTCTTATAAAATAAGCTATTATAAGAAACTACAAAATTCTAAAGCTTATTACAGCAACACATTCAACATATAGTTCTAACAGGTGTTAAATAAATTTTTTCGCAAACTTTAATTAAGTTTTGCTTGTTTTATTTTAAATGCAAGTTCAAATGTGTAAAAAGATTTAAAATATAGATAATGATTTTTACCAACACAATAAAAAATATTTATATATTTTTTTTAAAAACGAATAAAACCATATTCTTTCAATGAAAAAAATAAAAATTGTGAAAATTCATTTACTGCTAAATATTTTTTCAGTGAGAATGTTTCTAGGAACATCACTGAAAAAATGTGGAAATAAAAGGAGATTTTGTTTTAAAATAAAATGAATTATCATTCCTAAATAAATGTGATGAAAGCTCACGGCTCACTATTTTTAAGGAGGTGAATACATGCTACAGACAAAGTTAGATAATTTAAAAACAATTGGTTTCAAATTTGTTTTAGAAAAAAGGTTTATACAAAAAAAGTTAAATTGAAAAAAAACTAATTTTCAGGAATAGCCAAGAAAACTATTTTTCTAAATTAAATAAAAACTTCCTTAACAATAAAAAAACTTTTTTTTAAAAAAGGTTTTGATTGTTTGGGAAAATGGTTTTTGGTAATATTAAAGATGAGATAATCAAACAGTTTATTACTTTTTTATTAAGTATATCAAACAATTTTTATACACATTTTTAATCCTCTTTAATTCTGCTGACTTGTTAACTTGTTAGACCGAAGCAGTGAGGCAAGACCTATTATATTTGACATATCTAAGACTTTTGATAAAGTCTAGCATGTTGGTCTTCACCATAAGCTCACTTCATATAGTGTGTATGTGAAAATTTTTTAAATTATTGAATCATTCTTTTCTAACTGCTGTATTAAGGTTATTCTTAATGGAAAACATTTCATTTCTATTAACTTCTGGGGTACCACAAGGTTCCATTCTTGGTCTCTATTTCTTTTCTATTTGGTTATCTTCCTGATAATGTTACCTCTAAAGTGAACAGTTTACTAAGTAAACTAATTATTTGAAGTTAAATCAAAAAGTTTAGAATTGTTATTATGTACAAATCTAACAGGATATTTGATACAATTCTTTTTTTTTTCAAATAAATTATTTGCATGTTGTTGTAAAATTTACTCCAAAAGTTGCAATGTTAACATGCTTATTACTTCTTGTTAAACGTTGTAAAAGTTTATTTTTATTTTATATCGGAGATTCAAAAAAACTAAATTCAAGCATATTAATCAATGTTGTACCTTTAACAAATAAAAAATTAAAATAATAATATAAATAACTCTTTTATTCAAAACTTTTTATAAATTGATCTATACTGAAGTTTTTGCGCCCTTAGAATCTGTTAACTACTTAAACCTGGTTTTAAATAGAAACTTTATCTCTATAATAAAGGATATATATTGTGTATATATATATATATATATATATATATATATATATATATATATATATATATATATATATATATATATATATATATATATATAAGCTAGCTTTTTTTCATTTTTGTAATGCTGCTTATTTAAATTATTAGGAGTGTCACTAAATAAATTAAAATTAAAGTTAATGTACTCTTTTATTTAGCTCAAAGCATTTGATTTTTTTAACATTTATTAACTTTTAGTTTTAAGTTCTGATTAATAGTTGTTGCTTGCAGCCTTATTTAGTATGATTTTGTTTAAAAGCAAATTAAAACAAGATTTGTTCATGTGTTTTCCAAGCAGATTTATTGTAGTAATGTATTTTATTTGTTGTTGCAGAATTTAGCTGGTGATACAGCACTACATGTGGCATCACAATATGGTCATACTAAAGTTGTTAAAGTTCTTTTAGAGGTAATCTTTTTTTAAGTATTTGCAGATTGGGTAACTTAACCAATTAGTACCAGTTATTTTTAAACTTGTGTTTTGTTGTTTTTAAGCTGACAGTTGATGTTTGTTATCAATTTTAAGAATAAAAAATATATGTATAACCAAAAAAAAATCTTTATATACTTTATACTAAAAACCAAACATAATAAACAATTGCAAATTGAAACGATTAAGTGTTTAGGTCACTATAAATATCTTTTATTTAGCAATTAATGTTAGTTTATTTAGCAGCTTGTAAATTTTGTAAATACAATTTAAATTAATTTCAATGTAACTTTTAAATATAAGTAAAGTTATAAATATTTTCATAAAATACTTTATTATAAAAATACATTTAAACATTAAAATTAGTAAGATATTTAATTTTTTTCAAAAAGCTCAAATAAATAAGTTGTCTTGACCCCTTGAAGTTTATAGGCTTCGTGTTTTAAATTTTAGACCTTATAGATTTTATATTTTAAAGTTTAAATTGAAGTATACAAAGTATATTATATATGTCAACCATTATCTTGCTCTATTTACTTCATCTTGTCTCATCCAGTAACAGTAACAATTTGCAGGCTGCTGCTCATTTGATTGCTGCAGATCAAACAGAAGGAACACGACTAAATGTTGAGTTAAATACCAATTAAAAACATGTCTGCTGCTGTACTGACAAATTTGCAATACCACTGCATATCTGTGATGTACTGGTGATTGATAATTAATTCAATAATGAAAATTCAGATTGGCTTGAAACAGTGCAATGAAATCTGCCATTCTTTTAAGATTATAGGTTTGCATTAGTCCTGGTCTAAACACAAGTATATGTGATCTAATGTTATGTATTTAAAGACCTATAGCTCTTGTGCATGAATCTTACACAACGATAAGCGTCCGATTTCTTTCTATCCTGTAATTCTCCACAAAGGCAAACAATTGTCAAGCAGTTATTGGAATTAATAATTGTCAGGCAAAATTGTTAGACCATTGTTCCATTAACTGCTTCCTTGACATGTTTAATGTGCAACTCATAAGTTTGATGCCAATAAGCAATCTACAAAATTTCCTTATCAATTTCTATTTTGATTAAAGCAACACATCCCACCTTCCAGCCAGTATTACTAGTTGTTGTGTCAAATCAAGGAGCAATTGATTCATCAACTAGCCTCCACAGTGTTAAATACCTGATGGTCAATCTGAGCTAAACCAGTAACATTTATGGATTGTAGGAATCCTTTGTAATTTGATTTTTCAGATGACTCACTTGCAAAAATGGCAACAAGTTCTACTTTCTTTCCTGTGAAATTGTACGTAATAAAAGTTTTTTAAGATCTATATACTACGTATTTTTACCAATAGACTTTGAATAAATTAGCCATTAAACAACAAAATAAGTTTACTGTTCCAGTGACCGTATGAATGAAGTGAACAGCTGGATATTCATTTATCTTGTTCTTTCTTTTGATAAATATTTAATTTCAAAATAGTAAACTGCTTAAGGGAATAACTTAGTTTAATTTTGTTTCAATAACCATTATGTCTCTAATGCTGAGGTATTATCTAATGGAAACAATAATGAACAATTTTGTCAGCAACTGAGTAAGGGCTGATGACCTACTTCTTCTTTTTTGTTAGGTAAAATTTTGCTCAGGAGCTGTTTTCCGTTCTATCATCTAATAACTTTCTTAATTTTTTTTATTCCTAACAGAATCTTGTAATAGAATCTAGATAATAAAAATGAATAAATTTATTTGCTTTTTTATTTGGTCGCTACATTTTTTATTGAGCTTAATTAAAAACTAGGTTTTGATCTCTCAAAAGTCAAAATCTGGTAATAAAGTGCATTTATACTAAGATTTGTCTTTAAATTCTTTTTGGATTTTTGATCTTTTTATATTTTGGATTTTATATTCATACATAGGTTTTACAAACTAAGATTCAAGGACCACTTAGAGAATCAATTTTTTTCTTACAACATTTCAATTTTAAAATTTTAGTTTGTAAATAACTTGAATTTAAATTAATTGAACTTTAAATTAGTAACCTGAAATAAATTTCTTGAAGTTACAATCAAATAAAAGAACTTTATGTATTTAAATTTTTATATATTTAATGTTTATTATTTTTTCAAAATTTTTGGTTAGTGCCATGCTGACTTACATTTAAGAAATGCAAAAGAAGAATCAGCTCTTGACCTTGCAGCAATGTATGGTAGATTTTCTACAGTAAGTCTTGTTTTGATAATTTATTTTAATATATGTGTAAATAGAAGAAAAATCAAAACTATGAAAATAATGTAGTCTATTTGCAAAGTTGGCTTGACGAAGACATGCCAAACAATAATCTAATGTTCATTTTATTTCACCATGGTTTTTATTTGGAGTTTTTATGATTTAAGCATTTTGAAAATCTAATAAGTATATTTTTTTAGTATTGCATTGTCCCTGTTTTATTGTCTCCAATAATTTATGGACAATACAAGTCAGTATTAATATATATATATAAAACAGTATAATGCAAACTTTTATAACTAAATTAAAAATAATATTTTCATAAATAATCAGTAATTTAATAAAATTTGTTTAATCAATTCTTTAATTTATTCTTGAAATTTCTTTTTACATGTTGTATAATTTTTTTATGTTTTTCCAATAGGTTCAATTAATCTTACTTTATGACCGTACAGTATTTTTTGATGCAATACATAAACATAGTCCTTTGCATTTTGCTGCCAGAAATGGACATGAAAAAGTTGTAGAGTTGCTTCTTTCAAATGGAATGCCAGTGAATGCTACTGTAAATTTATTAAAGTTTAATATTTAAAACAGTTTTGACAGCTACCATTTTTGTATTTGTGCTGTTTTTAATTTTAGTGTGATATGGGAACAGCTTTGCATTGTGCTGCATTGTATGGGAAATTTGGAGTTTCGAAATTTCTTCTACAAAAGGGTAAGAATTATAAATTCTTTAAAAGATTCTAACAAAACATATAACTTTTTCAATTTTTGAGTTTTTTCTTATATATAAAATAAGCAGAATTACCTTTGCTCATAATAATATAATTTTATGTAAAATTTTAGTAATAATATAATATAATACTTAATAGTTATTATTAGTGATATCAATGCCAAAACGGACAGTAGTGGCTAATAATACGATTTAATATAAGTATATAAGAGTAATAGAAGTTCTTCTTTGTTTTAGTAATTATAAGCTATAAGTTTTACTCTGATAGTGGAAAAGATTCAAATAACTAAAATACTGCACAAAATGTTGCAATATTAACAGATGGAGCTCCAAGTAAAAATTCACTAAAAGAAAAATTTTTGAAATTTTTTAGGATTTTCAATCAAAACAACCCTGACAATAATTTTGTTTTTCTACATTTCATCATACATCAAGACTGCCTTGAATAAAAAACCAGTCCTTGATGTAATCGTAGTACTTGTAAATTCTCTTTGATCTTATGTACTTACTCAAAGATAATTTTAAGAGTTTCTTAATTCCATCCAATCTGAATAGTCTGATGTGCTATTTTCATAGAAATAAGATGAATTGTGCACGGGGTCTTTTTTAAGTGAGTTTGATTTGCTGTTTATATGAAAATAAGATGACTTAGAGTCATTTTTAAGTTTGGCGACTTAAAGTTTTTACTTTTAAGAAAAATAAGAAAAATTGTTTTGCGAAATGTAAAATGTTTCAAAATTTAGCACATTTTTCACAAATCTTTTCTGTTTATTTAAACTAATTACAGCTACATAAATCACATTAATACAAAAATAGACATTTATATTTAATGTACTTAATATCATAAAAAATAATTATTACTTAAAAAATATAAATTGTAGGTCAAGATAAACAAATCAAACAGATTTCTAAAAGTATTGCAACTTGTATGCATAATTTCATTTGTTGGTTTTGGTTTGCCTGCTAACTTTTTTCTTTTAGCTTTTAGTTTGAACTCATTAATCGATTTCTTCTGAATAATTTAAAAATGACACTTCTGGTAAACTAAAAGCAAAACTATCTTATCTTGCCAATTTGTATATATATATATATATATATATATATATATATATATATATATATATATATATATATATATATATATATATATATATATATATATATATATATATATATATATATATATATATATATATATAAATACTGACCATCTAAGGAAACTTTAAAAAGACATGATATTTTAAAACCAGATGTTTATTGTCATTTTAAAACCAGATTAAGGAAATAGTGTTGTTATATTGGATAGAAAGGTTTATGACAATATTATTAATGATCCAACTAAATTTAAACACTTAAAAAAAACGGTGTCACTATTAATAGGGAAATGCTACTTCAAAACTTCTTAAGGAAACTCAAAAGTCAAGGTTTTTTTGATGATTTGAATTTTTTTTTGGTTTTTATCCTGCTTGCATTTGCGGTCTTCTGAAAATGCATAAATTAAGGTCTTCTGATCACGATATATGTTTCCAACCTATCGTATCATCTATTAGCACTTATAACTATCATTTGGCTAGATTTCTTTAAAATTTATTTTCTCCATTAATACCATCTGAATTTTGTTCTAAAGATTCTTTCACCTTTGTTAAAGAAGTTAACGAAGGTAACTTATTTAACAGTTTTTTTGTATCTTTCGATATCACAAGCTTATACGTAAACATTCCATTACAAAAAACAATAGATATTGTTGCCGATGTTATCATAAAAAACAGTACAAATCTTAAAATTAACAAAAGTAATTTAAAAAAACTCTTTGTTTTCGCAACAGCCTAAACGCATTTTCACTTTAAACAGGGATTATCTTTTTCTGGATATATCCGGAATTCCAGATGTTTCTTCCTATCTTTAGTTTTTTGGGATATCCAAATAGTTTTTGTAATTATAAATTTATATAATTAAATATATTTTTGAATTAAAAAACAAATATTTTTTAACTTATTAAATTATTCTCATAAAAAAAGTTTCAAAAAAATTGAGAAAACTATCAGCTTAAAAGCTTAAAAAATTCCGAAATAAATTCTGGATTTTTAAATTCTGGACTTTTTTTCAAAATATTTTTTGGATTTTTCAAATATGAGCTAGATGATTTAAACATTGTTTAAAGACCAGGTTTATGACCAAATTGGTGACATTGTTATTGGTTCTCCATTAGCACCTGTACTTGCTAATTTGTTTATGGGTAACTTTGAAGAAAAATGAGTCAAGTCATATGAGTAAAACAATTGTTTTACAATTGTTATGTACATGACATTTTTGCTGCTTTCCCCTGAAAACCACGCATTTTTATTCTTCAATATCTTTTACCATGAAAAAGAAAGAAAACTCAAAAATATATTTTTGGACATAACTCTATGTAAGTCAAACAGTTCAAAAATTACAACAGTTTTTCGTAAAAAAACCTATACTGGATCATACACCAACTTTTTCAGCTTTACTTCGTTTTCATATAAAATAAGTGTTTTATTGATAGAACTTTCAAAATTAACAATACTATCCTTACTATACTGGTCTTCGTTTTGATATTAACAATCTTTTTAAAATTCTCAAACATAATATGCACCCATCTTGGAGAATTGAAAAAATCCACAACTTAAATAAAGGTAGTTATGATGTTTCATTACCATCTGAAGACCAAACAAACTCGCTATTTGAACTCTTTTATATTGGTAAAATATCTGAGCTAACAAAGCGAAGATTACCCACAGTTGTTAAGAGACATTGTAAGTCGGTAACCGACTTGGTAACTGACTTGATTGGTATTCACTTTGTTAGTGTTAAGAAGTTGAAGCAAACAAGACATGTGTTAGCATTTTCGCGATAAAAGCGCTACTTTTTTCAAGTAGTATTTGACTGTTGAAGCAAAAGAGAGAATCATAGTGCAGCAGTTTTAGGCAAATAAGTCGCCTTGCCTCTACCAGGATACCAGTTTTTGCATGCTTGTTTTGTTTGCAAGCAAGCTTGTTATATAGAAGCTTGTATTGTTATGAAGCGCATACATGGTTTGATTAATGATCAGGTTAAGCACGATATAGCTAGCAATGACTTTTTCAAACTCTACAAATAAAAATTTCAACAGGTCTTTGGTTTTAGGGAGAATATGCATCAGAATCAGGTACTCACTGTTTTTCTAATGTAACACCTTGTGAGATCTTTTGCAAGTTGCTACTTATTGAAATGTAATCTATGTAAAGATGTTATTCAAAAGGAGTTTTGTTGCAAATACTTCATTGAAATGTAATTTTAAGTGAAATATACATCTATTTTTGGAGTTTAATAAAAAAAGTTTAGATTGTGATGTTTGTCTTTTTAATTATTACCCATGTGAAGTATGATTATTTTGTTTACCTCAGTAAACTTTTCAGTTTATATCAAAGTATCTAACTTGTGTAAGTGTTGAAGTGCCTAACTTTTTTTCATCTAAAGATCACCTTCCTGTAGATTTTAAACCATTCGTTGTTTACAAATTTGTTTTGCCTATTATATTGACAAAATGTCTTGCCACTTAAAGACACAAATGATTGAACACTACAGAAGGGATACTCTCATATTTATAAAAGAGTTTTTATCCCTATTTATATTTTCTTCACTCAAAAGAAAAACATTTTTTGATTTGTTTGCTTTTTGACTAAGGATTGTGCCAATAACAAAATTGAATTAAAAATAAAGAAAGTATTAATATAGGATGGGAAAAACCTGTAACAAGTAAATCATGTTAAAATGACTCTTACCATTTAAAATAATTTACTGGTTCTTTTTTTACATATTTGACATTTGTTAAATGATTTTTAATAGTTATTTTTGTATATATAGGAAGTTTGTTATCAATTTTATGGCTTATATTATGTTCGTTTGTACAATTATATACTATACTTTATACCGCTTTTGACAAATATATTTTAACTGATAATGACTATATATAGTCAAACAAGTCATGAATTTAAATAATAAAATGTTTTTAGATAAACTTTAAAAATTGTTATATTTTTAAAAGTATTTTTACATTTTGTGCTGAGAAGTTCTGAAAATAAGTGTGTGTATATATATATATATATATATATATATATATATATATATATATATATATATATATATATATATATATATATATATATATATATACATATACATATATACATATTAGGGCCAAATTTTTTGTCGATTAGAGCCGCTCCCTAGGATGATTCTATGGACAATTCTAAGCAACTTTGGTGAAAGAACCATAGGTCTATCTCGATTTTCGAGTCTCCCATTTTTCAAAAAATGATTTTTTCCCTATAACATCATTTTGATTCAAAATTCGATTTTTTATTCATCGTTATATTATCTTTTTTATGTGTATATGGGGGGTTTTTGGGGTAGAGAAATTCATTTCTGATTTTGATTTTTACCTATGACCACCGCCAGAGGGGGTTTCATGCATATTTTAACTATTTTTTGTCTATTTTCCGAGAAAAATTGCAATTTTTTCGGTAAAATTGATCTTTATTTTATTTTTTTCAACAGAAATTCATCCTAAAAAATAAGAATATGTGTAAAAAAAAACAAACGAATTTAGTGAGAGAAAAAAGCGACAAAGTGTTGTTGCTTTTAAGTCAACAACGTATTTATTTAAAAAAAAACATCGCTAAAACATCATTACTGACATTTTGTGACAGAGCACAACAACAATAACATTTATGAGTGTTCAGTTCATTCGTGTTTGAGCATCATTCCAGTGAAGGTGCGTTATAAATTTCCTGCCAGCAAATAATTGTGAAGTTCAAAAATAATTAAAAGGTATGTGTTAAAAATGTGTAATTTAATACACATTGGCATCGATGTTGTTCTCTTGCTTGATTACTTTTTTCTGAAATATGTAATACATTGTAATGTATTTATTTGTATAGCATGTAGGAATAATGTGCGTAGGAATAATATATTTGTATGAATGGCATGCCGGAATAATGTGTGTAGGAATAATGTATAGCATGCCGCCAAAAACCAAACTGGTCCTCAGGGGCGAAATGTTGTTTGACATTTTGCCATCAACTATATACTGTTTCCGTTGCTCATTCATTCTAGAAAAATCTGCAAATGTTAACACATAAATTTTCAGTTTTGGAAAAGAGAATAAAATTAATCTTTAAAAATAATAATTATCGTGCGTATTTATATAAAAATAATAATCATCGTGCGTATTTACTACAACATTTTAAATGAGAGTATTTTTTTGTTTATGTTTTGTAAACAAAGCGTTTTCGAGTCATTTATTTAGCGTTCGTTTTTCGTTTCAAATCAAAATTTGATATTTGAATATAAATAAAATTCTATAATTCGGTGTAGTACTATAATTCGGTGGTCTTTGGTAGTGTATTATTTTACAAATTCATTCGTTGGACACAATATTTGGTTACAAATATACGCGGAGTTCTGAATAATGTCATTAAAGACAATTCATACTATGCACATTCCGAAAATATTTTGTTAGCGATGTTATTTGATGATAAAAAAGAGACACGAAACATCGCAATCAAGAAAATTTTACAATACCAAAGAAATCTGTACGACCCGGCACATCTTAGAGTTTATCAAAAACCTTTGACAAACTTCAATTGTACAGATTATACGAATATGATTGATTTAAATAAAAATGATGTCTTATTCGAACCACCGTTTACGCATAGCATTACGTATGATCATTTGGAACAATATTTAGAATACGATGATCCATCATTGCCTGATCCAAGAATTCTGGTGCACATACAGGCAATGAAAAACATGTTTTAGAAAAAAGTCGACACAGTGTTATGGTTACATCAGAAAGCCGTGCAAAATACCCCAGACTTGAAAGCAAGAAAGACTTTCAAAAATAACTTATTTCGCTTTTCTTCCACTAAATTCATTTTTTTAAATTTTTTACACGTTCTTTTTTTTTAGGTTGAATTTCTGTTGAAAAAAATAAAATCAAGTTCAATTTCACCAAAAAAATGTAATTTTTTTCGGAAAATAGAAGAAAAATAGTTAAAATATGCATGAAACGCCCTCTGGCGGTGGTCATAGGTAAAAATCAAGATCAGAAATGAATTTCTCTACCCCAAAAACCCCCCATATACACATAAAAAAGATAATATAACGATGAATAAAAAATCGAATTTTGAATCAAAATGATGTTATAGTGAAAAAATCATTTTTTGAAAAATGGGAAACTCGAAAATCGAGATAGACCTATGGTTCCTTCACCAAAGTTGCTTAGAATTGTCCATAGAATCATCCTAGGGGGCGGCTCTAATCAAATTTTTTGGCTCCATACAAACTGGCTCGCCCTAATTCACACACACACACACACACACACACACACACACACACACACACACACACACACACACACACACACACACACACATATATATATATATATATATATATATATATATATATATATATATATATATATATATATATATATATATATATATATATATAGTTCTATAAATTGTTGCATTTGGGAGTAAAAATGATTCTTATGCCAACAAATATGTCACTTTTAATTACTTTTGACTTTCGTCCAACATTTCCATGTTGTCAGAAAGTTAAAACCATTAATTTAATTACAAATTAATTGTTTTTTAAAAAAACCGCAAGAACGCAAATTTAATTGACCAGAATGTTTTTAATAATATAAACAACTTTTTTATTTTTTTATTTTTTTTAATAAAATGTTTTCATTTTTATTTTTTTTACTGTAAATCATGCGCGGAGTGTTTTTACAACAACTATCTTATGGCCTGACTCGCAACGGAGTGCTGCTACATTGACTGATAAAAAGTCTGACTTGCAACAGACTGCTGCTACATTGACTATCTTATAGCCTGACTTGCAAAGTAGTGCTGCTACATTGACTGAGGGTTTGGTTGGGGCAGGCAGTCTATCAATTAAAAAAAAATATATTCCGGTCTTGCATTTTAATTTTTTTTTGTGTCAACAAAATAAGGAAAAACTTTCTGACAACCAGTTAGGAGTTTATATGTATATATATATATATATAAATATATATATATATATATATATATATATATATATATATATATATATATATATATATATATATATATATATTTATATATATATATATATATATATATATATATATATATATATATATATATATATATGTATATATATATATATATATATTTATATGTATATATATATATATATGTACAAATATATATATATATATATATATATATGCATTATTTTATTTTTAGGTTAAAAAATGTCATTTTTCTGCAAAAAACTCTAAAATAATAATTTTTTTGCTGTTTGCGTTATGTAAGAATTATATGTTTAAACATTGCCCTTTGTTTCAGTTAACGAATGTTGTCAAATAACACAATTACATTTTTTCTCATCATTTATAATTTTAGCTTTTCTCATGTGGTAAGGTAAAGTGGGTTAAATTTGACAAATCTTTGTAAAATTTTGACAAGAAAGAAAAAAAACTTTTTAAATATTTAAAATATTTAAAACCAATCCTTCTAATTACTTTTTATTAGCAATAAATACTTTTTTCAAAATGTTAAATGAGTTGGGTGGATTCCATCCATTCCCAAGGAGAACAATTGTAATGTGCATTTTCTGTACAGCCATTGCACCAGGCGCTGTAATCATAAAGATGCTGTAAAACCTTTATAAAGAGTATATGATGATATTAACTTTTCTTAGAAATCTAGTTTTTTTATTGAAATAAATTTTTCTCATTAAAAACCGATTTGGTTATTTAAATCTTTTATTAACTAACATTGAATGCAACTAACATTGCATGCAATTAATATTGCATGCATATGCATGATTAGCAGAAAGAGGATAATGTGAAATAGTATTGCAATTTGATGTGCAAGTTCATTTTTTCATCTTTTCTCAAAATCACGCATTCAATCAATGCCTTGCTATCCGCAAAGGTCGTCTGTAGTGGCCTTCTGGGTCTTGGGGACGTGAATTAACAAAAAAAAAAAAAATTTTTTTATTTAGCCTTGCAAACTTTTCATGACCTGCAATAGTCTATCCCAAAGCCCCAGTTTCTGAAGTTTCTGAATTGTATGCACTATCAATGTTTCTTCTTTTCTTGTCAAAATTGTTAGGTGTCTAACTTGTTTACACTTCTTTAAGATGATTCATTAAAGTTTTTCTATTGCGCAATATTGCACAAGAATACCGGTCTACTTATGTTGAATTTATTTTCTTTCACTTCATTAATGGCTTTTTTCATGGCTTCCCAATCATCGGATCTGTATTTTGAACTTGATTTTTTATGATTTGCGAGCTTGATAGCATGTGATCATAAAGTCTACAAAAAAAAATAAGTTCACTTATTTTTACATTTTAAACAAATAATACTAAACAATCATCTTAAATACTAAGCATTAAGAAATAACATCATAAAAGTTCATTTAAAATAGTATTTTAGTCTTACAAAAACTTAAAAATAAAAGTCTTCTCCTTTGGCCTAATTATTCACAATATAAACAATAGTCAACAAGTGATTCTAATAACATTCAATCTAACACATTAATGTAACGGACCTGTCAGTTTAACCCTTTATACCTTATGGAAAAAATCGTTTTTAAATAAAACCTGAAAATTCATAATGAGCAAAAAAAAGATTTTTGTAAACTAAATAAACTAGATATAAATAAAAACTAGATATAAATAAAAAAATTTTTGTTTCTAAAAAATGCAAGTTTAATAAAAAACAATTGAAAAACAAAAGAATTTAAATTTTAAAATTTTAACACTTGTTTTTTACTATTAAAGACTTTATTTACTTTTCAGGAATTGACATTGAGATTGAGAATAATGAGGGTCAAAAAGTTCTTGACTTATTATGTGATCATCCGTCGCAGGTATCTCAAGAAATTACTGCACTTATTTATGGTAAGTTTTTGTTTATACAAATAATGGTATTTATTAATATAAATAATTTTTTAATTTTAGTTATGATACTATGATTTACATGTATTTAAAGATAAACAACTAAATAATAGGCATTAAGTAATTTATTATTAAATTATTATTTATTATAATTATTTATTATATATATTTTTAAATGTATTAATTCAGTGTATTTTTTTTAGAACAAACACAAAATAGACATGAAAAAGATAAAAGCAAGGTTATAATTTGAATACAATGATTATACAATTATATAATTGAATATAAAAAATATGATGTTATTTGAAAAAAATCTTCATTATGATTATTTATTATTATTACTTTTTATTTAATTTCCCTTCCCAAGGCTCCAAAAGATATCACTCAATTATACACAGTCAAGTTATACACATATGTATGTGTATAACTTTTTGTTATACACATACATATGTGTATAACAAAATTATCTTCACTCAAAAGAAAAACATTTTTTGATTTGTTTGCTTTTCGACTAAGGATAAGGAAAGACCTTCCTTGCTCAACCTGTTTCTCTGTGCAGTGGTCTTGTTTGTTGGCAAGGTTCATGTTTTGGAGTTTATAGGTAAGAGAGAGAGTTGCAAGCAAGTAAAAATATTTGAGTATGTTTGTGTATAACTTGACTGTGTATATATATACAGTGTCTCAAAAAATTATCCGACCAAACATTTTTTAAAATATTTTTCCAAAAAAAAAGTGCTGTATGTTCGTAAATTTAGACTTTTTTGGTAAACTCAAGATTAACAAAAATAAAAGAACATGTTTTTAAATAGATTTTATTTATTTTAATGTAAAATATGAATCATAAAGTTTTCAGTCTTAAAATAAAGGAACTTAGGTTGTTTTTTTATTGTCAAAAAAATATTCGACCAAACACATTATTTGTTTCAAAATTAATTATTATATAACAAAACAACTATTTTAATACTTTGTTGGGCCTCCCTTTGCTTGGATCACAGCTTCTAGACGTCTAGGCATTGATTAGAATAAGAATTTTGTTCTAGTTGAATCTTTTCCCAGGCTTCTACAATTGCCACTTTGAGGTTATCTTTTTTGGAAAATGACCGATCTCCAATTTTTCGGTCTAAAATTTCCCACAAATGTTCAATGGGATTAAGGTCCAGTATTGTGCGGACCATTCCAAGACCTCAACATTATTTTCAGCAAACCACTCCTTGGTTTTAGCGGCACTATGCTTGGGATCATTATCTTGCTGAAATATAAATCCCAGATCCTAGCCGAAGTTTTCGAGCATATGACTTCAAATTTTACTTTAATATGCTTCTGTATTACACCTTATCCAATATAGTATCAATAAATTGGAGATTTTCGATACCCTTCCAAACCATTAAAACCCATACCATCACGTTACCGCCACCATAATTGAGAGTTTCTCTCACGCAGCCTAATTTGTAGGCTTCTCTGGCTTATAATTACATCAAGGGTAGTTGAACGGGTATAGAAGTTTCTGATATATAAAATTCACATTTTGCAATTAAAACTTCTTACAATATTATTCTTTATTATTCTTAATTGCTTCTTTTTCTTAATTATTTTTAATTATTATTTTTTGTTTTTTAGTATTCTTTTGCTCTTTAAATTGTTTTATTATTATGTAATTTTACAGTTATTTATTTTTAGGTTTTCACAACATCAGCCTCATACAGTGGGCAAAAATACCTGCTTGTCAACAATGCTCAAAGTATATCATATTTATTTCAAAGGACAAGTTTTATCAATTAATAGCCAACAATTATTAAAATGAAAAGTAAAGAGCAAACATTAGACATATATAAAATAAGTTTTATATATTAAAAACTAAAGATATTATTATTTTTACCCTTTCCTTATAAGTTATTATTTATTATTGTTATTTATTCATTATTATTATAAGTTGGCTCTCAAGAAAGAATTAAATAAGTTGTATGAATTTAGTATTATATAATTTTTTATTTAATGCTAACTAAGAATTTTTAGGGCTACGAGTTGAGTTTTTAAAATTACATTTGTGTATTACTACAAGTATATTTTAGGACAACCATTTTAAGGTTTATGAGTATATTATACATAATGTGTAAATATATTACTGGTTGTTATATAATTGAATAAACACCACTTTGTTCCAACTAGCACTACCCCTAACTTGTTTCTTTTGCTTTGTGCTTTCAGATTTATAGGTAATTTAAGAAATGATTGTAACAAAATTATAATTAAAAAAATGAGTATGTTTTTAGTGAAGTCCTTGGCGTTGGGTAGGAGAAAATGAATAAATATATAAATAAATAGGTTTAATTGTTTCAGTACTATGTTGAGTAAGGATTTAGCTAGTACTATTCTACAGCCTTTCAGTACTTACATTGACTGAGGATTTAGCCAGACAGACAATTGAATGGCATAAATTGTCTTTTATGACCTAAGACATTTTTTATTTTGTCTTTTAGCCTTTTTTCCTATTATTTTTAGCAAGTACTTCTCATAATAACTCAGTTTGTTTAAAAGACTTTAAAGGTCTTTTTTAAGGTTTTTAAAGTTTTTATGGTTGTTCTGATAATTGATGTTATTATGATTGTTGCAACTGCTGTTGTTGACCTAATTATAGCATCCAATGTTGTTGACCTGATTGTTGCATCTGATGTTGCATTTTTTAATTGTTGCAACTGATGTTGTTGACCTGATTGTTGCATCTGATGTTATTGTTCTGATTATTGCAGCTGAAGTTACTGCAATATTTTGTAATTTTTTTTTTTATTCTACCATATATTATTTTTTGTATTCTTTTGAGGTTTTTTTTTCAAATTATTTTAAATATTGTAGCTTTGTGAAAAGTTGTTATTTTGATATTTTTATTTTGAATTTCAGCACCCTTTACAATAATTTAAAATTTTTTTTTTTTTGCAAAAGTGGTTTATTTCAACCTTTTTCAGATTTTAATATAATTTTATCTTCTAACTAATTAAACTAAATTAAATAGTTCAAATTACTGCATATCTGTGATACACACATTAAAAATGTATTAAATGCTGAAAGCAAGGCGTATCATAAAATTAGTATATAAATTTTTTTTTGGTGCAAAATAAACTGATTGTTGTATACGTATATTTTGTATTGATCATTGATAATTGTAATTATCAATAGTAAATACAATTAACTTATCTAATTAGAATTAAATTCATTGTTTATAGTAACAATGAGTATATTAATTAATATAATTGTCTTTGAAAATGATTAATTATTTGTTTTGCAATCAATTCAAAAAAAAAAACATTGTGAGAAGTTTTAAATATAAGCCACAATAAAATATTATTTTTGTGTATTTGATACATCAGAGAAAAGTACTAGAAAATATAAAAACATTTTATACTTAATTCTGCTATGCAATGTTGTCTTAAAAGGCTAATATTTTGTTATTTAAATGAAAAATTTTTTAGATATAAAAAAGAAAAAATATTTTTAGAAATCTGTAACATCTATTTAAAATAAGCTGCAAAATGTGTAAAATTCATAAATATGTACACATAGAAATTTTTTATTTGAAATTTATTTTTATTCTAAACTTTTTCTCAACTTTCTTAAAAAAAAACCTTGTTCTTTTTTCCCAAACTTGTCATTTAAATTGATTTTTAGATATCACACAAGTAACACACAGTTATAGAGAATTGATAATTCTTTATAAAGTGTAAACAACTCAAACAAGCTTTAGTATTTGATATCATTTTTATATCAAACAAGCTTTAGTAATTTGATATCATTTTTAAAATTTAAAATCTCCTTATATAGTAGTGGAAAGAGGGTTTTATAGTATAAGTCTCCTTTAACACTTTTTTTTGATATTTAGGCAACATCAACAATTAAGCAACATTTTAATGTCATTCAAAAGTTAAAACAATTAAAATAATGCGGAAGTTTTATCGTTTTTAAAAAAACCGCTATAATAATGATGAGAAGGTTTTTTTTTATTTAATGGTGTTTTTATTTTTGTTTTTTAATCTTTTATAGTAATTTTTAAAACATGTGCGGAGTGTTGCTACAACAACCAACTTATAGCCTGCTGCTACAAGAGAGTGCTACTACATCGACTATCTTGAAACCGGCTGCTACAAGGAAGTGCCGCTACATCAACTGAGGGTTTGGTTTGGGCAAGCAATCTATCATTAAAAAAAAAAAAACTTTATTCAAGCTTTTAACGTTCAATTTAAAACAGTTTTATTAATGCCAACAGTTAGGTTGGCATTGCTGAATGCAGACCCCAATTCTGAGGGTTGTATATATATATATATATATATATATATATATATATATATATATATATATATATATATATATATATATATATATATATATATATATTAATTATAAGAATTGTTTGCATTTGAAAAGGAATTGTCAATTCTTTATAATGAAGGTGCTATTGTAAAGAATCTAATTATCAAAATAATAATAATAATAATAAAGTACTCAAACTTCAACAAAAATGAAATGGTTTGTTTTTTCTTTGTATAAATTCTTTATTATTCAAATTTAATAGATTTTATTTTTAAAAATATCTTTCCATCTGAATTTAACATATGTTACTAATCGGTTGTTTTAAGTGTTTTAATCAGAGTGAGTAAACCCTGCTGATTTGACTGGAGCTGAGTCAAGACAATGTGTTTAATAAAAAGGTCCATTATTTTTTCAGTAATATAGGGTTAATAATATTTTCTGCTCACGTTAATTTTATAATACGAATTGCACAGAGTTGTTTAGTGGTAGAGCACTTGCTTTGAAAGCTAGAGGTATGGAGATTAAACCCCACCGTATCCCTAGTAGTTTAGTATTCAACTTGTTTCTAAACAAAAAAAAAAGACAAAAAAAAAGATAAAATGAGTAGCCACTAAACTGTATTCCTAGGTCTAGGAATAACTAGGCTGTATAACCTTGTGTATAACTAGGCTTCCTAGGTCTTGGTTAAGTGAAATCCTTGGTCTTGATTAAGTGAATGTATATAAAATAAAAATTAGGATAATTAGGATAATTAAGAATAATAAAAAGACTAATTTTTATTTTCTGTAATCTTTTTTTATTAATCTTGAGATATTGTTAGTTTATAAGGCATTGTGCAGAATTTTTTTTTTTTTTTTAGAAAATTCTACCACTGAAATTTCAAATACTAAACAAAATAAGTTGGTATGTAAACTTATTCAGTATGTATAATTTCAAAGAGTTACTTTTCAAGACATTTTTTTCGAAAAGTTAGTTTTTTTACCCTTAAGTTTAATTGTCCAATTATATTCCAGCAGTTAATTAAAAAAAAGTTATGATATTTTTAAATGTTACTTAGTGTTGTCATGACAATAAAATATTAATCAACATGTTTTAAAAGAAATCAAGTTTAAAAGAAATCAAAGTTAAAAGTTTTAATATTTTTTAAAATATATCATTTATTTTAATTATCTATTAATTACAATAATTAATAATAATTATAATAATAGACAATATTTGTAATTTACTATAGAAGTGTGGAATTTCAATCATATTGGAATTAGAAAAGCAAAATCTTACTACCTATAACAATTAAAAGTTGTTTTTTTATTTAAAAAAATAAAAGAGACTTTACACAGACTTTATCAATAAATATCACAAACCATTTTTGTACTTTGATACAAGATTTGGTTTTGTTGATAATGTTGTTTGTGTTGGTGGTATTTTCATTTGTTTTGGTGTTAGTCTGGTTTCACATTTTCTTCGGTATACATTTTCAGTGCTTGAAATAATTATTTAGAGGTTGCCAATCAACACTGATCGGCTGAAATGATAAGAATTGAAAAGTAGACCATCAAATAATTTTCTGGAAGATCAAATTTTTTGTTTGTTTGTATAATATATTTTAAGTTTGTATAATATATTTTAAATAATATACTTTAAGTGGCCTTCACATTACATCATTAGCCCATAACTCTATAGCAGGATATAAATCACATAAAATACATTAAATAAACTCTATTTGTTATTGAAAAAAGGCGTTTAACTTTTGCATTAGATACAGGCAAAGCAAATAATAGTTCGACAAGGAGTAGAACCGGAATCCATTCATTTTTCATTGAGCTGGAGAATATTTGGTGCCATAACTTGCGATAACTGGTATTATGTGGTACTAAGTACTTTACAGTGTAATTTACGAAGCTATGCCAAGCGCCCAAAACATCTTTTACCCTTCCTGTGAAACCAGCATGTTGCAGAGGCGTTTTGTAAAAGTCATAAACTTTTTCTATTTCTTTATCCAAGAATGCATTATTTTCAATACTTTGAAGCCAGCCTTATTGAGTTGGTAGTGAATTCAGTCTATGATTGAATTCACTACTAACTCAATAAGAATAGACTATAGATTTTTTACTAAATTTTTAGCATTTACAAAATCGTTAAGTGCGACACCCTAGAAATAAAACTTTCCAGCCTTTTCAGTCACTTTGGCAAGGAAACATTTTACTGTTGGCAAATCGATAAATTTTGTCTTGAATATGATATAAATGGTTTTTAGCTTGTTGAATAAACCCTGATGAAGCTAATACATCAATCTCGTCACTTTGAAAAGATTTTGACAACATTTTTGTTGGTGCTAAAATTTTGATAAACAATGCAATGTAAAGTGGTATTCTTGCATGAACCCACTTCTTGTGGTATCCCTTAAACTCAGCTCGTTCAGCATTTGTAAATGCGTGATCTTCCGTCATATTTTCCAGATGTGCTGAATAAACACCGCATTTGCCTAATATCATCTCTAAAGCCCAAACTTTATGTGCAATCCATTGTGCTCTAAAGCCCAAACTTTTGCAATTTATATTTTACTTTATAGTCAACAAATTTAAGAATATTAGTGGATCCATCACGCATAACTAAAATGATAAAAAATATACCACCAATAAATCAAGCAAAATAATACTGGAGGTTTTCTTCCGTCGGAAACCATTAGTGTTATATTCATCATCTTCTAAAATAGATACAAGTTCACCAAGCTGTCTTAACTTTTTAGGTAATTTTTTGTAAATATAATGCATTCTAATAATAATGCAATCAATGTTATTTTATGATTCACTCTTTCCAAATTTATCTTTTAATGATAACTTGAGACAATGTGCTACACACCAACCATACGTGATCCATGGAATTTCAGCCATGAGGAACATTTTAATACCTGATTTGCCTCCTCTATTTACAGGTGCGTCGTCTGCACCAAAACCAACTAATTTGTTATTGCAATTTTTGATTTCTATATTCTCAAGTGGTTCTTTTATCATTTTAAAAAAACTCTGTGCAATGTTCCATATTCAACATCTGAAAGTGAAAGAAATTCACATTCAACACATACTTCCGATTTCTAGTTGGGATTGGATTAAAGGTGACAACAAATGTGGCCTCTTTTTCAATAGTTAAAATGTCATTAGAACTGTCAATTAGAATAGTGAAAAAGTTTAGATTATTCAGTTTTTTTTTTAAATCTTTGGCCAAACTCAGAACAATGTATTTAATGAATGTTCTGCAAGTATTTGCGTTCTTGTAAGCTTGACCAAAGACTACACCATGTTTCTCTTGTAATTGAATTATTTTTGGATATAGACTAAACAAAAGTTCTTCTTTTGCTATAAAGTAAGCAACCTCGAATTCTTTTTAGTCAAATCAAGATCCTTACTATGCATGGTTTGAATACCGGATAAAGTGTCTGTTTGCCGCATTTCCTGCTGCAACTCATTTTATTTTTCAATTATATCGCACAAACTCATACCTCTTGTTTTCATAAATATTTCAAAAGCTTTCTGGTGTGACATTCCTCCTGCATGTATGATTGTGGAACTGCGTTGCAATCGACTGCATCCTTTTCCATGACTCTATTCTGTTGTGTAGGCTTTGCAAGCGTAGAATCTTTCCGCTTATTAGCTGTTTGTAATTGTATCTTTCTTTTGTAAACTTTTACTTTATTCTTAGCAGGTGTTTTAGATCCTGATTTCCTTTTAAAAGAAACAGTTTTCTGTCGCTTTTTTCCCGCATCCGTTTTATGATTATTTTTATACTTTTTATATAATTTTACTTTTAAAACTTATTTTCTAAAAATTTTAAACAAAAACAATTTTATTTTGCTTAAAGCATTATAATGTTTTCAAGTCAACATTCTTCCTACCAATCATAACTTGCATTATTTATTATTCTTCAAAATTTTTCACAGAAGTTTCTAAATGTTAATGCAAATTTGATTATTAAAAAAAAATTCAATTCATTCAAAATAGTTCATTAATGGGTAATAAACTTTTTTATTTATAAAAATTATGAAATACCTTTGTTTTTCTTTTTTAAGCGATGTTTTAATTTTAACGCTTTTGTGTCGATGTTTTAGTTTTGCCTTTTTAATATTTTTGTGACCTTTGTTTTGGAATGTTTTGGAATTTTTTATATAAAGTTTGACTTCCAATTCTTGCAGATCAAATTTGATTGTCAAGAATTGATTTTGGGAGATCAAAATATAATATTTTTTCAAAAGTAGACAATCATTGATTGTTTATTGGCCACTATTTCGAGTGCTGTGTTTTCTATCAAATTTTGACATGTTCACTGCTTTAATTTCTTAACATGTGATTGATCTTTAAAAAATAGCTTCAACTCTATCTCAATACTTTTTTTGCAATAATCAACACACACTTGATACTTATCAAAACTCGAAGCTGGTGAGTAGATAAAGATGGTAATCAATGTGTAGTTGGAGTAGTTGCTGCGGCGGCTGTTGAAGATGATGAGGCTGTGACGGAGCAAGATGGTATAGGTGCTGTGGAGGCTGCTAAAGGTGATGATGGTGGATTAAATATTTGTGTGATTGGTAATGTCTTATTATTTATGTTGTTTTTATTAAGTAGAAATAAACCATTGTACTAAAACCAGCGGTTGCATGCAAGCGTGTAAAACATATATCACTCGTACAGCATTTTGAGCAATGGTGGAAAATATTTGTTAATCTAAACTCTTACATTTTGAATCTTTGTAATTCTTGGTCAGAATTTCTTTCCATACTTGTTTGACATGACAATAGACACCTCTATCCAATGGTTGTAGAATATGTAAAGAATGCTCTGGTAGACAAATCAAGATTATATTGTGTATTTTGTGCAGCAATACTGCTTCCAAAGTTATGTGAGTTGTATAACCATCTAGCACTAAAATATCAATATCACCGATTTGTTCAGTTTCGGTTATAACTACTTTATTCAGCTATTCAATAAACCTAAAATGCTCAATCCAACCTGATTTTGGAATTGAATATTTCTTGCTAACTAGACCACCTCCTCCCCAGTCGGGTTGAAAGTTTTTTTTGGCTTTGTATATCACAAATGGTGGTGCAAAATGCCCATCAGAGATACAGCAATTGCTCACAATAACACCTGATGACTAAAAAATGAGACAACTTTAAAATTGTTATTATAGCCATAGTTACATAGCTATCAAATTTAATTTAAAATAAATTTATAAACAATTATATGATATTTAAAAAAATATATTTATTGGTTTTCAATAACATCATTATAAGCAATTCGACCAAGACGAACTGAAGTCATTGAGGCATAATGTTTTGTCACTTCCGGATCCATTTTGTTAAGACAATTCACGATACGCCGTTTGAGTTGAGGAATGCTTGTTGCTTGCCAATTATCTTCGTAGACTAAGTGTTTCAACTGACCCCAAAAGTCCTCAATTGGTCGAGCTTCTGGTACATTGGGTGGATTTTTTACCTTTGGCAGGTATTTGATGTTATTGGTATCAAGAAAAGAAACCACTTCATTTGCATAGTGCGAGCTAGCTAAATCTGGCCAGAACAAGTACTCTTCATTTTTATAATGTTCAATGAAGGGTATTAACCGTTTGCAGAGACATCCGATGTATGCTTGTTTGTTGATTGCCTGGCCACTTTCAAAAAACATTGGTTTTGAAGTCCCTTTGGGCGATATAATAAAAGAGACTAGCACCTTTTCCTCGTACTTCTTTTTTCTTTTGAATTTGACATCGCTAGTTGTAGATGACACGTCGCTAGAATAGAAGCCATCGTTGCCAGCCAATGTTGTATTTGCATATGTGAAATATGATTCGTTATCAAAGACAAAATCAAAATTCCTAAAATTGCAATATATATATGCTGACACAAAGGTTTGATTCGAGCTAGTTGGCTTTCGCTTCGATGTGGAATCTTTTTCTTCTTGTAATATCTAATATTTGTCTTGTTTTTAAGAATTTTAGATATATACGATGGGTCACAATTAAATCTTCGAGCTAGTTGATGTTGTGAAACACCGTGATGATAATCAAATGCCTTTTTCAATTGTTCTATGTGCTTTTTGTCCATTTTTTTTGCCTTTGGACCACTTCCTTTTTTTCGTTGATAGCCTAAATTATTGTCTACATGTTCTAGAGCACGATATATGGTCGCTTTCGATGCTCCTTCATCTAGAAATTGTTTTACTGTGAAGATTTTTGACTTTTCCAGATGCGAATTTCTAAATTGGCAAATGCGTTTTTTTAGGTCTTCTTGCAAACTTGTTTTATATGGAGCCATTTTAATTAATATTTTAAAACTATAATATAATTTTAATAGAGTATTAAATTCCATATAAATATACTAATTTATTTCAATTGCATGATTATGAATGGCATACATAAATTGATTTAAATTTTGTCTCATTTTTTAGTCATCAGGTGTTATAATGAATTTTTTCAATGTTACCAGTAAGTTTAAATGCATGTCTTGTCCCTATTTGACACACTTAGGTTACCTTGCCTTGATCACCCAAAAACTATCATCACAATTCCAAATTTACAAACCAAAAGTTATGTGCAACCAATCTGTTGGTATTGCTTGGTGGCGCATTCAAAATAACGATCAATTAGATGTTCTCTTATTGATCATTGTTTAACTTAACATCTAACAGATCATTAAATATAATGAATTGTTAGATGTTAAGTTGTCCACTTTTCTTGTTGAAATTTCTTTAGACCGTCTCTTCATAAAAATATAAAACTAAAAAAAGTCTTTGCCAGGCTTTCAATTTTTGAATAAGTGCAATTGATCTTTGCGTTTAAGGTAGCCAAAAGTTACAAATTTGATAAGTTCATTTAAACAAGTTAAACCGTAACCCCAGTCACCAAGTAGTTGGAACGCATTCAACATCATTATTTCTGTTTTTGTTTTTTTTGAAAGTACCATTATTGGAAACCTTTGTTATTGTTATTTTTGGGATCTTTGAGTGTTGTTGAGTATTTGTGATCTTTGAGTGTTGAAGCTGGAACATCATGTTTGAATCCAGCTTTTCTCGGTGACGTAATGTTTACTTTCGTATCAGTTAACGGGGCTAGTATATTATCTTCCTTGTACAATTTTGTTTTTTTAGTTGACAATTTGAAGTGAGTGAGTTAAGTAGAATTGAGTGAGTGATGATTATATAAGGAAATAACACAATAATTCATTTTTAATTAAACTGGAATTATCAGTTTGTTAATTTCACTTGCCACTTGCCAAAAACTTAACTAAGTAATTAATTGAGTGTGCGGTTTTATCAGAAAGAAAGTTTTTTTGTTTTTTTTATTTTACTTTTTGTTCTAGCTACAACAGAGTTATACATTCAGAATGGAAATTAAATTTCCAACAAGATAGTGCTAAAATTATTTCTATATATTTGCATCGTTTGCATCGATAAGAAATATATAAAGTTTTTTGACTCCCTGTTAAAGTTGTATAAAAAAAATGAAAAATATTTTAGTTGAATTGACATATGATTTTATTAATTCTAGTAGAGGAGATAATTCTGTAATTTTGATAATTTTGAATCTGCTTTCATTTTTTTCATAGTCATGTTCATTTAGTTTTTATTTGTAGTTTTTTTATTTTTTTCATTTTGATCAGTGTGTGGAATGATATAGTGTGCGGTTTGATAATTTTGATCAGTGTGTGGAGTGATATAGTGTGCGGTTTGACCTGGTTTTACTCTTTATTACATATTTTATTGTACAATTTAATAAAAGTGAAATGTACAACAAAGTTACACTTTTAATATTTCATTGTGTACAAACAGTATAATATAAAATTCTAAATAAATCAAACAATTCACTACTAACTTATGTACTACACTGTTTAATATTTAAATAACTTTGAATTAATTTACTCTTTGTTTCATTTTTTTTTCTTAAAATAAATAATCTAATACCAACTCCAAGTTAGTGTTTTTATGAATGACAACCTGAAGGGACAACCAATTACTTCAAATTGGTACCCTTAAAAAAATAATAAAACATACCAATTTTGATGAAGATTATTATATTTAATTACAAATTTAGTTTACAGTTCACATTGTTTTTGGAGAATTGTCTAAAATTGTTTATTCTGTCTTTCCAATAAATAACTTCTTTGCAACATTAACCATATGGATTGTATCCGTTCTTTCTTTATGAGTACCTAATACCAAAGTTCAAGTCAAATGTTTATTGCTGTTTATCAAAGATACATTTTCACATAATTCAAAACAGAAAATAGTCAGTCAGTTGTGGATCTAGTTTTGATTCAGCTTTTTATCACAATTATACTTGCAAAATAACCTGCACAATATTCAAATAACCACATATTTTCTTATTTATATTGCGCGATGCTTTTATTATCATTATTGCGTATCGCTTGTGTGATTTTTATCACTATTACAAACATCACAAGCCCTTTAAACTGATGCACAGAACACAGTCTGAGTTGCCACGGGTTGGTACACTGTTTCCGGGTGTGTATTGGAAAGTTTTCCTTGTGAGTCATAGCTTTACTATAGTGTCTTTGTTATTTTCTGAACATCTGCTCAAAATATTGTTTTAATTTTTCTATCCTTTCTCTCTTCTTAATTTTTTTCTTATTTCACTTTAGCTTGACAGCTCGCTCCTTTGATGCCTATTTTTGCATTAAATTTTTTTTTTTAATACTGTTTTCACCACCCCAAGGTCGAGAGGACTACTACAGTTGAGGGGACCACTAAAAGGTTGAGGGGACCACTAAAAGGTTGAGGGGACCACTAAAAGGTTGAGGGGACCACTAAAAGTTTGAGGGGGATAGTTGAGAAAGCTACTCTTTTTAATTTATTTTTTAATCTTTAAATTGTTGTTTTAACCTTCTATCAACTCCCAAATTGGAATCTTGATGAACAACGTCAAAAGAAAGTTGAGTGCAATACTATTAGAGGTGTGGTGGGGATAAAACTTGGAACTTCTTTTCTACAAAGCAAGCGTTCTACCACTAGCACAAGTTACCAATGTGAATTAAAAACTTTAACCAATTAAGTAGTGTAGAGAAAGTTTTATTGCATGTCTGGTTAAGGCAGTTATGGTAGTATGCACATATCCTGGATCTGGAATTCTATACTTCTGTAGTAAATTTTTTTTCACTGATCCCCAGCTGAAAATTTAACTTTAAGATTAGGCTTCATAGAAGCAAAAGCTTTTGCAACAATCAACTTTTTTTCCTGATTTTTTTAAACCACAAATAGAAAAATAATCCATGAGTATTTTGAACTTATATTAATATAAAAAATAAATTTTTTTTGTATTGTTTCTTTTTCTGAAACAATACAAAAAAAATTTATTTTTTATATTAATATTTTTTATTATAATACTTTTGATAACTAAAAACTAACTAAAAAGCTGATAAAAATTTCAAACTTACACCCCTCCCCCTATCACACACACACACACATACACACACAAACACATACAAACAAAAACATTTTTTAGGATACACTAACTCAGAAATTGTCTATTTATAAAACCAGATGCTTTTTTCTTCTAATTTTTAAATAATTTGTTAATTTGAAATTAGTTTATGTATAATATGTAAGAACTTTGAAATTATTTTGTTTAAATAAGTTAGAATAAAACTCAATAATGTTTATATAACAATAACAATATTATATTACTATAAATTTTTTTTGAAAATTTTATTTAATAGTTATAACAAGAATTGTGAACTACAAATTTTAACAGGGAGAAAAAAAAAATAGGTAGCGTCCTGGGCTGTAACAGCCTCCTCTGGAGTCTTGGGGAGGTGAATTTAATATTTAAAAAAAAGTTCTGTTAAAGTAATTTTATACAATGCTCGACATAATGATAAGACACCCCAAAAAAATTTATAAATATCTACTATACTTTTATATTTAAAAACTTATTTTTATAGTAAATGAGAGCAAAGGGTTTAAAGACTAAACATCATTTAAAAAAAATTTATTTCGCATTTTATAAAAAAAACTTGCATTTTATATTTAAAAAAAAAACTTTTTTTAGTGCGACAAAATTGTGGGACACTTTTGGAAAAAATTAATATAAATTGTCTTTCATAAAAAAAGATGTCTTAATTTAAAAAACCAATAGTGGGTACATTCTAGAACGTAAAGAATCATACAACTTTTTTATGTATGAAATGTCAATTGCATCCCATGCAGATGCAGTGGATGATTTCAAGTCAGACACTATATGTGATAGCTGTGCCCAAGCATTCTCAATAATGATCAGATCTAGTAATCTAGCTGGCCACTTCAATGTTTCAATTTTACTGTTGTTGAAATAATCCTTTACTATCTTTATTAGCTGTACGAACACTAGCGTTATCTTGATGAAAAACAAAATTTTTACCACAAATGACAGATGCTTCATGTTGCAAAAATTCTTGAACAATTAAAAGATAATCCTTAGCCTTCATTTTTCCATCAATAAAATGAATTTCTGATTTATCATGATACCCAATCGCACACCAAATCATTACACCACCACCACCCATTTGACGTCAATGCTGTGTTACTGGTTCTTTACACAAATCATGAAAATAATAAATCCATCTATACAGCCAATCAAGACAAAAATGCTTTTCGTCAGAAAATACTACTCGTTGCCACTTTTCTTTCCATGTTACGTGGTCCTTTTTGATCGTTTATGTGTTTTGTTGTCAAAGGTGGTTTTCGCTGAAGTTTTTGCTAAAAAAGTGAAAAGCATTATGAATAACTTGCTGAACTGTATGTAATTTAGCAATCACACCTGCTTTCTTTCACCTTGCAGCAATTTGACTTGCAGTTAATGAAAAATTTGAAACTTGTCTCAGCAATCTTCGCCTATCATGGTCACTTAATGTTGACGAACATTCACAACTTTTTTTTGTTCCATACATATGAGGACTATTAACGTAGTTTTTAATCACAGTTCGGCTGCGTCCAATGGCTCTAGTCATTTAACTAACAGAGTGACCCATTTTTGATAAGTTAGAAAGCACTTTTCCCATCTGGACTCAATAATGCATCACCACCCATTAATAATTAATTTGGTATTTTATACTAAATAAAAAAAAACCTAAATTAAATTTTTGACAGTTCACAGCAGTTTACACTTAAATGATTGTCTGTGGTGTTTACATCAAATAAATATTTGTAACTGCCCACAACTGCGGTTTGTATATAAAACGATTTTGTAAAAATGTCTTATAATTTTGTCGCACTATAAAAATGGCTTTTGGGTGGTTTTTTAGTGGTTATTGTTTAGAATAACCATCTATGTTGTGTTTATGGATGCTTGTTATGTAAGGTTTTATGCAAGTTCTTCATCTCTTCTTATTCATAATATTTTTCAATATAAAATTTTGTTTTATAAAATGATATTTATATGCTGATTTCTTTTTTTAATTTTTTATGCTTTTTATATGTTGTAGCAGAAGTAACTTTGGTTACTTCCTTTACTCTCAGAAAGTATCACTCTTTTCAGTGTTACTTTCTGCTTAAGAAATTTAGTAACCTTAAATGCTGTATTTTGTTCTTTAGGTTCCAAACTATGATTTAGTGCCACCTCCAAGACCTGCACCTCGTATATTTTGATTTATGTTTATGTTTATTATATATGCATATATAAATATATATATATATATATATATATATATATATATATATATCAATGTGGAAAATAATGGCCACTCATCAGGTCAATGACCACTCGAAATGACTAAAACTATTGTTTTGCCCTCCCAAAATGAATTCTTGCTGGTCATGTTTGACAATTGAAAAAAAATCTAAATTTTAAAAAATATGATTTAAAATTTTTTTTTCTTCCTCAATATAGCCTAGTTTTCATCTTTGTTTTTAAAACGTTGCATTAAATTAACTTTTTATTAATGATTTAATGATTAAAAATAATAATTTATTAATAATTTTATATTTTTAATTTGACTACCTAAAATATATTTGAATATTTTTAAAGTTGTTAAAATTATTATCAAATAGTTAATGCATGTTAATAGAAACCAGTATTTTTTTTACTTTAACAACCCTGAACCTATTAATTCCCTTCATTGATAAATATTATAAATGACATAAACTATATCTATTAAGCTTTTTTTTTTAAATATATGTTTTAATATGATTATTTAAAGCAACGAGTTATTATCGGCTCATTAATTATCAGCTCATTAATTTACATAAAGTTCCAAACGTCAGAATTGGTTTTTGATTCCATCATCTGCTTTTTTTCTTCACTTATTTAAATGACTTTCATTTTACAGATGGTGAAATTCCTTTTTTCATAATTAATTGAAGTTCTTGTTTTATTATTATTTTAATAAAAATGTTTAATATATTATTTTAGTAATAATATTATAATATATAATAATTTCTGTATTTAGCTAAGAACATTTTTTTTCCCAGCTGCACTCAATTTATTTTATTTCTCCTAAAATCTTTTTATTTATTCTCTTGTTATGCCGCGTTTGCAAATAAATAAATGAATGATTTATAGATAAATTTAAAATTACTAATTGCACATTTGCACTTTTTTTTTCTATAGTAGGATTATTAAAAAATATATATATATTTAGTAAAATCTCATTTTATGTAGAAT